>NC_142803.1:20413191-20713191 GCF_049724085.1 Artemia sp. Qi Xiang Cuo | reverse complement strand
AGTAAAGTGATGTATTTGCGCTCTGAATATAATTAAATTTTGGAGCTTTTCTTAAGCTTTAATAAGTAAAGACAGAAAGCTCAGCTGGGCATTGGAGAATCAAAATTCTCCACAACAATTTAAAATTATGCTGGAATAGTCATCTTCTTCGTCTTCTCATTATGGATCAAACAGTTCGTGGTAACGAACTGTAAGTAAGGAGCGACCCGGCTCAATGGTAACCGAAACTCTAAAAAACGGAATTTTGATACCAATAGATACATCAAAAGAATCAGATTTTAATTCTCATTTCAAATATATAAGTTTCATCAAGTTTAATCTAACCTATCAAAAGTTACGCACCTGAGAAAATTTGGCTGATTTTTGAAAAAAGGGGGAAAGGCCCCCTAAAAGCTATAGAACCTTAATGAGAATCACACCATCGTATTCAGCGCACCAGAGAACCCTACTGTAGAGGTTTCAAGCTCCTATCTACAAAAATTTGGAATTTTGCTTTTTTTGCCAGAAGACACCGATGCGTTTTAATTTGTTTTTTTGGTTTTTTTTGTTTTTTTTTCTTTTCCCCAGGGGTGATGTATTGACCTATTGGTCCTAGAATATCGTAGGAGGGCTCATTGGAACAAAAATTAAAAGTTCTAGTGCCCTTTTTAATTGACTAAAAAATGGAGGGCAACTAGGCCCCCTCCCACGCTCATTTTTTTCCATAAGTCACCCAATCAAAATTTTGAGATAGCCATTTTGTTCAGCATGGTAGAAAATATTATAACTATGTCTTTTAGGATGACTTAATCCCTCGAAGACCCCAGGGGGAGGGCTGAAAGTTATGAACTTTACCCAATGTTAACACATAGTATTGGTTATTGGGAAGTATACAGACGTTTTCAGGGGGAATTTTTTCTGGTAAGGGGGGTGGGTCGGGGATTATATGGGAGGATCTTTTCATGAAGGAAGTTTTCATGGGGGAAGGGACATTGCTATGAAGGGGGCGCCGGATTTCCCATCATTATTTAAAAAAAAACAGAAATTAAATATAAAAAAAACAAGTTTTTCAACTGAAAGTAAGGAGCAACATCAAAACTTAAAACGAACAAAAAAATATTAGCTATATGATTGGGTTCACCTTCTAGTCAATGCCTCGCTCTTTAAGCCAAAGATTTTTTTGGTACTTTCATTAGAGCTATTTATTCTAATTAACGGCCTTTGTGATTAAGCGGTCATTTTTAAAGAATTGGAACAAAATTCAAACTTTAGCTTAAAGAGCAAGGTATTGACTAGGGGGCGAACCCCCTAATATATGTAATAAAAATATTTTAATATAGAAGTTCGTTAAATAAGTTAATTCGTAAGTTACGTATATTTGCTACTAATAAAAAAGTTCGTAAATAAAATTCAACAAGTTTCGAGAAAGCCATTTAACCAAATAAAAGTAAAATTAATATACAAATTTCGTTTTAATTATTCATGCACGTTGAGCCAAAATCAAAACCTGCATTAATTAAAAAACGTTCAAAAATGAAATAAAAAAAAACAAGTTTTTTTTAACTGAAAGTAAGGAACGACGTTAAAACTTAAAACGAACAGAAATTATTCCGTATATGAAAGGGGCTGTCCCCTCCTCAATGCCTCGCTCTTTACACTAAAGTTTGACTTTCTCACAACTCTATTTTTTTAAACAATAAAATTTTGTTTTTATTGCAAATTTTTTTAATTAACTTTAACGAAATTCACACCATCAGATTCAGGCTATCAACGAACATTATTAAAGAAGCTTCAAACTCCTATCTGCAAAAATGTGGAATTTTGCATTTTTAATTAACTTTAACGAAAATTACACCATCACATTCAGCTTATTAGAGAACCCTACTAAAGAAGTTTCACGCTCCTATCTGCAAAAAAGGTGGAAATTTGCATTTTTTGCTCGAAGAAAGATCACGATGCGTGCCCTCCAAAAAATGGAGGGCAACTAGGCCCCCTCCAACGCTCATTTTTTCTCAGAGTCACCCAATTAAATTTTTGAGATAGCCATTTTGTTCAGCATAGTCGAAAATTTAATAAATATGTCTTTTAGGATGACTTAATCCCCCACAGTTCCTAGGGGAAGGGCTGCAAGATATGAACTTTGCCCATTGCTTACATATTGTATTGGTTATTGGGAAGTATACAGACATTTTCAGGAAGGATTTCTTTCTGGTGGAGGGGGGGGATGGAGGAGGGGGTTACTTTGGAGAATCTTTCCGTGGAGGATGTTTCTTTGGGGTAAGGGACATTTCTATGAAGGGTGCGCCGGATTTCCAAGCATTAGTTAAAAAACGATCAGAAATTAAATAAAAAAAACAGGTTTTTTCAACTGAAAGTAAGAAGCAACATTAGAACTTAAAACGAACAGAAATTATTACATATATGAGGGGGTTCTCCCCCAAGTCAATGCCTCACTCTTTACGCTACAGTGTTTTTTAGTGGTTTCAAAAGAGCTATCTATTCTAATTGAACGGCCTTTGTGATTCAGGGGTTTTTTAATTAAATTATTTTAACTTTTAACGTAAAGAGTGTGGTATTGACTAAGGGGAGAACCCCCTCATATACGTAAATAACATATACGTAATAAAAAAAAACAAGCGATACGGCTCAATAGTAATCGAAACTTTTAAAAACGGAATTTTGATTCCGTTTGTCATAAAATGTATCAAAAGAATGGGCTTATAATGCTGATTCTAAATATATAAATTTTATTAAGTTTAGTATTACTCATCAAAGGCTACGAGCCTGAGAAAATTTACCTGATTTTTAAAGAGGGAGGAAACATCCCCTACAAGTGAAAGAATTTTAATGAAAATCCCACCGTCAGATTCGACGTATCAGAACACCCTATTACAGAGATTTCAAGCTCATATCTGCAAAAATCTGCAACTATATCTGCAACGTATTTTTTGCCAGAAGAAAAATATACAAATATAGAAGTTCGTTACGTCAGTTAATTTGTAAATTACGTCAGAACCAAATTTAGAGACTGCCATTTAGCAAAAGAAAAGTAAAATTTTTATCCAAATTTTGTTTACTTATTCAATAACGGTGAGCCAAAATAAAAGCTGCATTAACTAAGAAACGATCAGAAATTAAATAAAAAAAAACAAGTTTTTCAAACTGAAAGTAAGGAGCGACATTAAAAATTAAAACGAAAATAAATTATTCCGTTTTTTAATGGGGATGTCCCCTCATCACCGCCTCTATATTTACTCTAAAGTTTAAATCTTTATAACAAATTTATTTTTTAAAAAAATAAAAAATTTTAGCGTAAAGAGCGAGGCGTTAAGGAGAGGACAGCCCCTTTCATATACGGAATAATTTCTGTTCGTTTTAAGTTTTAATGTCGTTCCTTACTTTCAGTTTAAAAAACTTGTTTTTTTTTATTTAATCACAGCTGAGGACAATACGTTTACAGTTTATGTCACAGAGTAGCGATATACAAAATAGGGAGGCTTTGTAATGCTTTTTTCAAAAAACAAATAGCGGTAAAGCACCAAGCATCAAACCGAACTAGTGTATTCATAACTTTCTAAGTATTTACTCGCATATTTGTAAGGGGAGGAGCTAGACAGCAACGCAACGAACCAATTGAAAGCAACTACCATCTACTCAACATTACTCTGCAGTTACTCTAACGTGGGCTTAAAGGGATTCACCGGTTAATGACAGTGATTTTGGTTAGCAGAAATTGATCCAGGTTTCGTCTCTTATATACACACTGTGTGACTTATATAATAGCTTGAATAGAAGTAATCGTGGCTTGATTTCAAATATACAATTTGAAATAACTTTAATTCATGCCTAGTCTGTGTTTTTCGTTAGTGTTTGTGTTTGTGTTAGTGTTTCGTTTGTGTTTGTGTTTTTGTTAGTCCTCTGCCTAGTTTGTGATTTTCGGGTTTCTTGAGATGGATTATTGTATATTTTTTGTTCTTGTGTTGAGTCTCTTAAATTGGGAATCCTTGTAATTTTTGTAATGTATTTGTTTCATTTTTGCTTCTCCCGTGTTTTTTTTTTCCTGACCACAGAGTCTTACGGGGAAGACTATGTTGAAGTGTATTTTGTTGTGAATCTACTGATTGAATAAGTTGATTGATTGATTGTAATGATAATAAGGATGAGAAAAAAGCAAATATTCTGAGAACTTGCTGAGCACGGTTGTGATTTACACTAGAAATGTATATAATTACAATACCTTAATGCATCTGAGTGTATTGTTATTTCTTTTTCAACCCCATTTTTATTGCTGCATTAACGAAATACAATATTAGGTGCTGGGTAGTAGAACATAGTTTTGTTCAGTTTTTATTTTTAGACAAATACTTTTTTCCTTGAGGCTAAATCACTTATTCGTTTACTTTGGCATTGAATCAAATTTTTTTGCTTGGAAATATCTTCCGCTGTCCTTGCGATGAGAGGACAAATTCAAATAGTCAAGTTTTACAGGAAAGCAATAAAAACATATCCGCTTTAACGTTCTGTTCTTAAGGCAGTAACGGACATGGGGTCCGTATAAAATACTTAATTATATTTTCTCGATAACACAAGAAAAACATAAAGGTACCATATGGAAACTAAAAACATTCCTAGCTCCCAAGCCGATTGGTACTATAGGAAAAACTGATCGGTTTTCTCATGGTACCGATCGGTTTTTGAGCATATCTCCATACGTCTGAACGAACTATAAGACATGACTTGTCACTAAAAAAAACATTTTAAAATCACACTCACCAAAATAATTTGATAACATAAAAATATCAAACGAGTATGATTTCAAACTACATATATTTTTAGCAACACTAAGGAAATAAGCAGACTTAAATTATTATGCTAAGTTGTTAAGTTAACAAAATTCCCAGTAATTCGTCAACATACATTAGTCAACATATATACATATTATAAAATCATAGTACAAGTCAATGGGCTCCTAGCAACACCATAGAATATTTTACTAAAAAATCGAATATATTTTAGTGGGTACTTTTTATTGAGCAAATACTTCAATAATGTGTTGGAAAGCCATTTTCACGAATGTTAGTTAGTAAGCCCTTGAGAGTAGATAAGCAATAAGCAAAACAGTTGATTTAACAAACTCAACCCTAATTTGTTTAGAAACATCAAAGAACAATCAACTTGGTCAACTATATTTTTTAGTAAAAATTAATGTCATTATGGATCGTTCTCTCGTTCAATGCTACTTTTACCTTGTTGTGGGCGTATTAACTAACGTGGATATTTGGAAATACGAAAGACATTTTCTAAACTTTTGAGACATTAAATTCTAAACATTAAACTTACAAAAAATTAAAAATATTTCCAATGAACTATTTCAAAAATAAGAACTTAGGCTGTGAAGAAAACAAATGTTTTTCATTTAAGAATATAAAGATTACTTTGTTAAAGAGGATTGACGTCCTGTAAGAACTCATCAAGGATGTTCCCAAGAGCATAATTGTTATTAATGATATATAAGTATTTGATAGTTTTCAAATTTTCGAATGGCAAAGACAAAGACCTCTTCCGAGCTTGAGTAACTGATGAAAAATTAAAATTATATCAAATGGATTTTCTTAATAAACAAAAACGTCGACTGTGAAGAAAACAAATATATGTTTTTTTATTTAAGAAGGTCGACATCCTGGAAAAAATCATCAAGACTGCTCCCCATAACTCAGTTGCTATTAACGATAAGCAACTATTTGAAAATTTTCAATTTCCAAGTCAAAGTATAACATAAAGTTATTAAAAATTTGTATTAGTAGAAGTGTAAGACGAAATGCTTAGAAGTTAGATTATTGCTGTCTGCCTTTATAGGCTGAAGGTAATAGTAAATTATCAAAAGTGAGTCTCAGACATTAAAATAGGATACCACAACTTTTGTAGCTCACGCTATTTTGATGGTGCTAATAAAGAATTCCTCGTTTTTACCAAGTTATAAAATTGGACTTTGACTAGATATGGTTTTTTTAACATTCATATTTAACTTATAATATTTAAAATTATTTTAACGTACATAATTATAACGTCCTAGAATTTACAAGTTACCCTTCATTCAAACTGTCGCGTTTTCACGCAAAACAACAGTTTTTATGTTATCCGCTAACTTTCATCTTTTTTCACCGCAGCGTTATGCGTCATAACGGGTCAAAGACTGCGTCAAGATATTTCTAGAGCTGTTGAAAAACGAATTTGCTATTTTAAAATGAAACCTTTCTTAAGCCATACAGTTGAAATAACTGATATACTAATCATTTGTGTCAAAAGTCGTCCATTAATACATGACAAATGATATGAAGGCAACTCGAAGAAATATTAATCCTCATGACCAGGAGGGACACTTCTAGGGGAAAATATTGAAGGTAGTTATGCATAGCCAGCCTAATACAGGCTAACGTTTTGACTATTTCTCCTACTTTAACTTGATTTAGCCTACTGTATGCTGTTTAAATACATTATACTAGTTTTCGCGGTTAAACGCCTGCAGAAGTGAATGGTTTGTGTGTGAAGATTCGTTTTGCGTTAGAAAAAAATCACCTCAGTTTGACCCACAGACAAGAAGTATTGTGATATATTACATACTTCTTGTCTGTGGTTTGAACCAAGGTTTATGGACCACACAATTCAAATTTTCATTTTCTAAAGTAACTTTTCATCACTTTCATCGTTGTTAGATAAACATAAAAAACAAAACTTGAAATGAAATTTGGAATATGAGAGTTCTTGTGAATAAGAACAATGACAAGCAGCCAATCCACTCAGGACATTTTATGGTTAGTAATTTTGAGGACGAGACCCAAGAAGAGGATGAAGTATTAATTCCCAATGACCCAGAAGAAGCCCTTCGGACAGAATCTGTGATAACTTTTGTGCCACAGGTGAAAAGACCAAGGCTAGAGACCAGTAAAAGTGACTATGAGATCACTAAAGTTGAAGATACAAAAGATATAGTACCTAATTATTCTGAGCAGCAATATCTTAATTCAGAAGATGATGCTTTATTGGAAAGTAAACACAGATTCCAGGCTCTAATGCAATGCGAATGTAAACCTGTAATAACTAGCAGTGGAAGCTTGATTCATGCCTTGAACCTATGCAGTGGCCTTGAAATTGATCAGTCATTAGCAAAATTATTTCAGTGTATGTCGATTGCCTACAGGTTGGTTAAATTGTTTATTTCTAGCATCCTAGCCTAAGGTAGCCTAGCCTAATTGTTCACATTTTAGGTAGCCTATAGGTTAAACGCAATAAAATTAGGTTAGTTTTGAGAGTAAGGAAAGAAAAGGATATACTGTTTGATTTCCTATTCAATGGGCTATTAACTCTTATAGACTTCCAGCTTTAATAATTCTGAACTAAGCACTCTAATAAAAAAAACACAGGCTATGCTAAGATCAGTTGGTTTTCTGCTCAACACTTTTTACAAATAGGGCTTTATTTCATTGCTAGAGTTATATTATGCCCTCCCCATATAAGATATGCCTACTGTAGATTTAATCTGGCAGTAAAAATTTGGTGAATTTTTGGCAGTTCATATTATTGACTTGTGAATAAAGTGAACACACTACTCAATGCCTTTTTTTATGCTCTTTACAAATATAATAATCATTTTTGTCAAAAATGAATTTTACCCCACCCCTATTTGCACCAATTCAGGGTAAATATTTACCAAATCATATTATTGAGTTTCAACTAAAGTGAATATACCACTTGATGCCTTTTTTATGCTCTTTACAAATATAATAATTATTTTTGTCAGAAATGAATTTTAGCCTCCACCCCTGTATATACCAATTCAGAGTATATATTTTGCACATTAGGAGGGGGGGGGTTTAAACTTACCTCTCATTTACATCAGAAATCAAATTACCCCCACCCCCCTAATGTGCAAAATATACCCTGAATTGGTATCTACTGAGTTTGATCTCTCTTAGAAAGTGTTCCATGGAACATAGGAGATTTTCTGAGGTCATCCATCCACTTTAATGTGATAAACCAATGCATCCTGGTGGTCCATTCAATACATCCTCTCTGGAGTTTTAGCTCTTGGAAAAACAAACACTGGTGGAATCATCTGACCAGTTGCAGATACAAAGCATAACACTGTGATATTTTTTCCTCTTTCTGCCAAGACAGTACATAGATCATGCCACTTCATGCTTTGAGGCATAGAATGGAATTGAAGCCTGCAGATCCTCTAACAAAACTGGAATACTTTGCAATTTTCTACCTCTAGCCATTTTGAATTCTATTTTTGAGGTAAGGAAATACTCTTCCATTAGTATGGGGCAAAACCAGACACTGCAAAAAGTGTCCAAAGACACCTCAAAAAAGCATCCAGTGCTACCCTTATTGAAGCCATTTTGAAAATGTACTTTTTTTGTTGATAACAGCCCAATATTTACTGATTAAAATAGCCATGCAATAAGCAGGAGCATAAGCAGGAGCATAACCCCAGACTTTGAAAATATTTGACAAATACCTCATGTCACAATTTCCAGTAAGCATATAAAAACTTCTTTATCTCTTTTCTTGGTTGTTTCTTTTATCCCCAATCTAAAACTTATGTCAAATGTAAATCTTGAACTGCTTATTTGCCAAGTGTCATGTGTTATTTTCTCTCTGGGTATCCAATCTCTTCTGTAAATGATGAGCAAGATCTTGGCAGCATTATTGACAATAAATTTAAAATTCAGTACCCATGCTATGAAATCTGCTGTTGGTGCTTGTTTGACTCTGGGGCTGATCAAGTTCACCTTTTTGACTCATTCCCTAAAGTCATGAGTGTTCTGCAATAAACAACTAGTCTGATCCAAGCCTTGATGTTGGAATGTGTCTAGCCTCCCTATATTTATCTTAATTACTCTAATTTACACTTCAGAGCAAAACTAATGTCCATACTGAATATGCTTTGCTCCATGGGTGAATTCTTGTCTATGTGTTAGGGCCCAGATACATACTACAAGAGAGGTTTACTGGAGAGATGCAATTTAAACCTACATGGTAATGATGACCACAAGGTAGTTATGACCCATGATGACCATTCTCTAATGGTTCAAAGTTGACACCATCACTCAAAAGCAACTTCAGATAGATGGTATGATAAGTTGCATCAGCCTCCCAGCAAAAAACCTGTATGATGAGGTTGGCATCAGTTGCTAATTAAATGTGAAGGATAGTCCCACTCATTTTTCCATGGCTTATGATTCCATTCCTTGTTAAGTTTAGACTTAAAAAGTGCAGCTGTGGATGCAATCACCATTTCATCTTGAAGACTGTTACAGTTGTTGACAACATGTTCAGGAGATAAATTTTGTACATTTGTGCATTAACAAGATGTTTTGACAGCTTATGTGATTAGCTTCTTTTATGGTGCTGAGTTGAATTTTTGGTTAAGAGGGGGTTATTTGGTTGTGCTTTATACTTGAAAGCCAGCATCATGTCACCACAGTGGTATCTGAAAACATGAGTTGACAGATGTAAGCACTCCAGGTTCTTGTTGTAAGGTAGATAATGTAGGACAGTTATTCTTATAGGAATGGGAGGTGAGACATGCATCAAAATCCAAAAATAGCCCTGACTATAGCCTTAGAAAGACTTTGCAGGAGTGGCTAATTATGGTGTGTTTAAGTAGATTGAGCCTTGAATTTACAATTGACACTGCTTGTTGCCAGGGGCTATGGAACTTTAGTTGCTCATCCATCAGTACTCCTAGATCCCTATCTTTGTGACTTGTCTTTTATACTGAGTTTGACTGTAAATTAGCATCAGACATGTTTTATTGATAAAACTTTATGTTGTTTTCTATTCCATTTACTGTATTGTTGACATATGAAAAATTTGACAGGACTCAAAACACTGCCTTGAGGGCTCTACTTACAACATTACATGATCTGGAGAAAACTTTTCATTGTTGACTGAGGTCCCAATTGACTGCATCTGTGTGGATAACTGCTGCCATAAGTTTTTAATCTGAGGTGGTTGTGAAGCACCTTGTCAAAGGCCTTAGTCAGGTCCAATAAAATAATATCCATGGGGCTTGATCTGTTATGATGTTGTATGTCTCAGGGAGTTTTGTCTCAACTGATTTCCCTGGCTGAAATCCATGCTGGTGAGGGGATGGAGTATTATTGGTGAGGATATGTGTTGGAATTTAGTGTTCATAGTCCACATAAGGATTTTAGCCACCACTGAAGTAATAATGATAGGTGTGCTATTTTTTGCTTTAGTTTGGTCACCTTTCATGAATATTGGTATGAAACTGGGCAGCTTCCAGTCTATTGGTACCTTTCTTGAGTCAACTAACAGTTTGAATATATTACTCAATGGCAGTACAATTTCTATGGCATGCTCTGTCAGTAATCTTGGATGCAATTTATCAGGACTGGTAGACTTGTTGATGTCTAGTGTGTCAAGTTGCTTTAGGACAACTGGACAGGAGAGTTAAATAGGTGGCATTGGCTCATGGATGTCATAGGATGGGCTATGAGGAACAGGACCATCTGGTTTACTGGTAAAAAACCAATGTAAATTGCTTGTGGAGAAGTTTAGCAATATCCCTCAAGCTAGTTGCCTCCCTGCCATCATCCATTTCCATCATCAGGAGCTTAACTTTGGCAGCTTCTTGGAGTGTCCTCTTGTGTAATGATGGCTGGTGTCATGACTGCTGCTAAAGATGGTAGAGTTTTCTTCTTGAAGTTTGTAAGTCAGCATCATATTCAGGTTCAGACAAGGTCTGTAGACAAGGGTTGGTAGCTTAAGTTGTTTCAGGCAGTTCTCATATGAAGTTGATTTTAGGCTTTTCATGCATTTTGTTGCTCGCCTCTGAACATTTTCAATGAGCCTAACATCTTGCTGATAAGAAGGACCTGCAAGGCACATGCCAAAATCAAGATGAGGTCTGACAAGAGCTTTATATAATTTTATGAATATTGTTGCCTCTCGGCTACTGATGGTCTGTTTTAATAGGCCAAGGCCAGGGAAAACAACATGCTGAACATGGCTGTGGAACTTCAACTTGTCATCAATGATGACACCAAGGTCCCTTTCTTTTTCTCTATTCTCTAGATGCTCCCTTGTTTTTGTGATGGGATTGTAAATTGAATAGGTAGCCATTGGGTTTTTAGGTCCAAGGTGCAAAATACAGCATTTGATTGTATTGAATTGAAGGAGCCAGTCTTGAGTCCAATCCTGTACCGTGTCTATGTCATGTTGGATGGTCTGTGGATTTGCAATGCCTAACAGTTTGGCATCATCAGTGAACAAATGCATACTATTATCTACATGATTGAAAATGTCATTGATGTACATCAAGAAAAGGGTTGGGCCTAGTACAGTTCCCTGTGGTACCCCACTCATTACCATGGCCTCATGGGAGTAGATTGGCTGGCCACTCATCTCGAATAAGTGGATTTTCTGCTTGCAGTTGGTGAGGAAAATCATTAGCCAGTCTATCACAGCTGAATTGATGCTGGAGGCAGATAATTTGGAGCACAAAAGCCTTGGCAAAGTCCAGCAGCAGTAGGTCGACTGGATGTCCTTGGTCAATCAGATTTGTAATTTCTTTGTAAGATTCCAATAGGTTCGTTTCAAATGATTTTCCTGATTGGAATCCTTGCTGCCTTGGCGACAAGATGTTGTTTGTGGTTAAATTTTCGAGAATTGAATCATTAATTATGTGTTCAAGTATCTTAACAACAGCTGAAGTTAGGCTAATAGGTTGTTAATTCTCAGATCTGGTACGCTCACCTTTTTTTAATACCGGCGTTATGTTGTCTACTTCCCAGTCTGCTGGTAGCTCTCTAGAGATAAGTGACATCTTGAAGATTCTCGTGAGGGGCTCTGCTATCATTTCTGCAGTTTCTTTTAATAGTCTTGGATGTATATTATCAGGCCCTGGTGACTTATTAGCATCCAATTTCAGTAAACGTTTAAGGACATCTGTAGACAATACCATGGTGCTGTCCATTGGGGCTTTTACATCATATTTCGGGGGGGAAGGTAAAGGGCCATCTGGTTCAGTGGTGAAAACTGAGACAAATTGTAGGTTCAGTAAGTCAGCAAGCTTGTTAGTGTCTGTAGTTTCTTCACCTTGCTCTGTTATCAGTTTTTTGATACACCATCTATTGTGGTCCTGGCTGGGTTTGTCTTGGCTTCATCAGCAAGTTTGAATTCAAAGCTTGTGTACAAGGCCTGCATCAAGTTTTTAAGTTTGTTTTGGCTTTTGAAATATTTCTCTCTATTTTCAGGGGAGTGGTGTTTTTTATATTTCTTCCATTGTCTGCTTTTACAGTTGATTTCCCTCTTAATCTCTTTTGTCATCATTGGAAGTGTTCTTGGTTTGGGGACAAGCTTGCTTGAGGTGTACTGATTTGCTTTGCTTATCAGTAATTCTTTGAAGCACTGCCTATGCTGTTCTAGAGAACCAGATAAGATGTTGTCCCATCTGATGTTGTTGAAATCCATTCTAATCTTCTCATAGTTAATAAAAGTCTTCTTGATGTAGTGATTCGTTACTTTGAGGAATGTTGTTCTAATGTCTATGGTGACATGATCACTCTTTCCGATTGGGGGCATGGAAAAGGTAGAGAGGAGAGTTTCTGGTCTCCTGAGAAATACCAGGTCAAGAAGGTTTGGTTGCTGTCCCTCCCTAAAACGCGTCAGTTGGTCAGCAATTTGGTGGAGAAGGGTATCATGAATAATGTCAGTGATTGGGCTCGTAGGACCAGAAGAGATGTAGGGAAACTAGTCTTTCCAGGTGATGTTAGGCAGGTTGAAGTCACCTGTGATTAGAAGATTGCCTTGGTGGGTGTCTGCAATCTTGCGAATGAGCTCTGCTAGTTTCCCGTCTGTTTCCTCTGGTGATGGTGCTGACAGACTTCTATATACACAGCCGACTCTGACAGAATGGTTGTCTTTATTCTCTGGAACTGAAATATAAAAAAAATGGTTTCAGCATAGAGGCATCTGGCAAAGTAGTCAATTGGGGTGACGGTGTAAGAGGATTTAACCAGTGCAAGTGTTCCATGGCAGCAATAATTAGATGACAGGTTTGATACTAGTATGGTAGCCTTGCAGGCTAACATGTGAATTTAGGAGCTGGTTTGTTGAATTCTTGGGACACACCTCAGTAAGGAGTATAATGTCATAATCATTTGCATAAATCAAAGATTTCAGCTCATTGATTTTGTTTGGGAGTTGGTCAACGTTTGTTATTAGAGCGGAGACATCTTGACTTACTTGCTGCTTTCTTTGGTTGAGTACTTCCTTACGGCAGTGATTCACGTTGAGGACCGACTTGTCCAGAATGGATATGGAAGAGCTGGAGGATCTGCTATCATCTGATTGGTTGAGACATGCATTTGCAAAGGACTTGTAGGATGATGACTCGGAAAGTTCATAGGCACTAATTGGTGACACAAATACTTCTGGGTCATTATTTACACTATGTACAGGGCTGGTAGCTGGGGTATTTAACAGTTCATGGGCTGGTGAGGGTGGCTCCCACCCAGACCAATCGAGTTTTTTGAACAATTTTTCCATGGTGGATAGCCAAATTTGGCTCACCTAACTCAATCCGACGTCTGAGTTCAGCAGATAAGGCTTTCCTTTTCTCCCGATCTTCCCGGGATGCATCTTCCCTGAACTGGATTTCCTGGCAAAGCTTGTAAGATTTTTGTAGAATGCGTCTTTTCAAGTTGAGGTTTGGGACAGAGAAGAGAATTGGAGGAGGTCGGTTGTGGGTTGGTTTTTGGCTGCTGGTTCTGGATCTTTTGGTTGGCAATGGTTGCCCTAATAATTGTCTGACGTTGCTTATGTTTGCACCCATAATCCCATACTGCTCTGCAAGGTGACTTTTGATGAATGTCTTGTCATAAATTACTCCTGGCCGCAGTGGTACGCCATATGCAACCACGTTGAGTTTTCTCTGCTCTCTATCTTTCTCCTGCCTGAACAACCTCTGTATTTCGTCTTCAAGGTGAGAATTGATGGCTTGTTTCAGTTTAGATGCTTCCTCCAGCATTGCAGCTCCAATGTGTTCTTTAGCTTCTGAGATGGTGCATTTTTCGGCCACATTTTTCTCAAGATCGTTAACGCGATCTTTGACTTCATCTATCCTTGCGGTAATGTCTCGCTTAAGCTCTTCTACCGCTCCTTTAACTATTTCCGCAATAGCTGAAGCACTAGGGACCTTAGATGATATTAAATTCGAAATTTCAGCTAATGAGGGGGGGTCTCCAGATGTACCAGAATGCTTACAGATTGGGCAGCACCACTGCATGTCTCCAATGGTTGACATCTTTGTAAAAAGTTCGTACTCTATGGTGGGCATGTTTAGGCACTCAATATATAGCCATTTTTCACACCCATCACATAAAACGGCCTTTGAATCCGATTCAAGACCACATTTGCATCCAGAACAGAAATCTAGGGACTTTTTTGGGCTAACTAGCCTCCGTTTGTTATCCCGATTAGGAGGCATCCTTTTTCGCGCAGTCGTCTTGCCAACAGCGCTTACGAGCCCGCGCACTTGTCTATCTGGTTCTGTTTTCGTTATCCTGTGGTTGGCGTAAAAAAACTGCTGGCAATGCTGCTTTGGAATATTTATTTCAAATTGTTGGCAACGCCGCTTCTCAATATTTATTCCAAGCCAGGTTTACAATTGGTCAAAATATATGCAATTAATGTGAAGGCCAAAATATGCCAATATATTTTCTAAATATACTTCTCAGCCAATATATTTTCTAATTTGAAAGTTCTTGTTGCCTTGAAAGTTCTTGAGGTAGACAGAATGTGGGAAGCACAATACTCAAATCACCTATTCCCAGCAGTTTAAGGATTAAAATCCGGCTGGTACCAACTCAGCCTCTTGTTTGTTTGATATTGCTCCCTTCTGCACAAATTATCACCAAAAGTACGCAAAAACGGATGAGCCAACGTCATCTGTGGCGTTTTTAATATTTAGCTTCCTTTTTTAGGAAGCTAATATTTTACTTTCAGAAATTCTTTGGGTTTTTTCTTGCTGTCATCAGCTAGCTTGGACTAAAAACTTGTGTAAAGTTGCTTAGTTTGTCTCAAGCCTTTGCAAATTTTGATTGTTTTCCTCTTTCCCTCCTTTATTGTGCATTCTCCAGTATTATGCTTTTCTATTTATTTGTTTGCATGTTTTGGGGAGGGGGTGTTGAAAGACAGTGTTTTGAGTTTTGGCATAAGTTTGACAGATGTTGCTTTTTATGAAGTGTAAATTAAAGTTCAGAAAGATGTACCACTAAAATGGTATCCAGCATGCCTGAACTTTCTTACCCTACTAGGCTATTTAAGCCAAAACTCCCCACACTGGTATATAGGAGAACGAGAGGTGATGCCATTCTAACTTGCAAGGTAATGCCAACACTCTCAACACTGCCAACAAGGCCAACACTCTCAGTATTGTTTTCTATTATTGGTCAGAATTCAAAACCAGAGTTCATTGGCTGAAACTTGTAAAGCAGTCTACCCTAACCAGGGCCTACACTCAATTCCTTTTCCTCAAGGATTGTCAACAATTAGAAAAAAAACCTCTGAAGATACAGTTACTGCTTGCAAAAATTACATGCAAAAGCAACATAATTTGCACTTCACAGAAAAAAATATAAATGTTTTAACTTTTATAACTTTAATAAATCAAATAATATTAAGATTCTGATTACTAAATAACAGTAAATGTATATTAAACTGACAATGCACATTCATTTGTATTTTTTTCAGTAAAGTGCAAATTATGTTCTGGCCTTGGGAAGGCATAAGGGTTTTGAGCCCAACTTATGTTAATTTCTGCTCGTTTTTAGTTTGACTCGGTTATTTAATGTAATTTCTGTTTGTTTGAGTTTCATTTATTTATCGATGCGGATTTGTGGTAGTTTCACGCTTGGTAGTTTATTTTATTTTATTTTTGCACATTTTTAGTTTAATGGAGTTCTTTACTTTTCTTTGAAAAACTTATTTTGTGGGAAAAGTTTTTTAATTAATATCTGTTCGTTTTATATTGACATAGTCTTTTTCCGAAAAAAAGAAAATAATAATTTAAATCTTTCCGTTTTTTTAAGAATATATAGTTTGGCCTGCTATTTGTAGCCTATACTGGAGAAAATGTTTGAGCAATTTTAACAACATACTCCCTCTTAAACATCTGTACACAATTAGTAGTGTTTAATTTAGTTTCATACCTCCTCTAGTTGACTTGAAATGGTAAACTTGATACCATTTGCAAAAAAAATGGTTTACTTTCTTTGATAGCTTGGATACACTTACGCTATTTTGATTTAGTTAAATTTTAAGAGCAGAAGGAGCCCCAAAAGTTTGAACATAATACCCTCAGTTGTTCTTGGGATACTGCTGAGATACCTTATTGGGAATTAGCATTAACGCAGTGCATTTTGATTTAATCTTATAGCAACATTTAGTTTTCAAACATAAAGTCAAATGGGAGGGTGGGTGTGGCAGGGGAATTAGTTTTCCTCCAATCACTTTCGACTATTAAAAAGGACATCAGCCTCTTCTATTTTCAATCGAATTAGCCCTTTTCGAAGTTCCTACGATAACTCCTTCGATACAAAGTACCCTGGTCTAAACAACAACAACAACAAAAAAATAATACATTATACCCACATAGATCTTTACTATAAAAATGTCAAGCCTTCCAATCACTTTCGACTATTAAAAAGAGCACTAGGCCTTTCGATTTCCAACCAAATGAGTCCTTTTTTAGTTTCTACACCAACACTTCCTATAAACACCTTATATGCTCCCAGGGCATAAATTACAACTCTTACCCTAAGGGCTGTGAGGGTGGTTGTCATCCTCTAAGACCTAATTTCCAGAACTTTCAACTACATCACACAAAAAGGCTATCTCAAAATTTTGATTGGATGTGTCTGGGAAAATGGTGGGAGTGAGAGGGGCGTTAGTCTTTCTCCAATCACTTTCAACTATTAAAAAAGGCACTAGCCCTTTCAATTTCCAATCAAATTAGCCTTTTTGAAGTTTCTACGACAACGCTTTTAATAGAAACCTTATATGCGCCCAGGGGGTAAATTACACTCCTCGCACTGCGGGCTGGGGGAGGGGGGGGGTTGTCATCCTCACAGACCTAATTTTCAGAACTTTCTACTACGTTGAACAAAATCGCTATCTGAAAATTTTGATTGGATGTGTTTGGGGGAATGGTGGACGTGAGAGAGGGGTTAGTTACCGTCCAAACTAGAGTGCTAGGTTATACTTTGGGGCCTTTACGTTCCTTCCTGTGCTATTTGGGGCCTTTATGTTCCTTCCTGTGTTATTTGGGGCCTTTACGTTCCTTCCCATGCTATTTGCCTAGACATATAGGAAAAATATTTTTGGCATGCGTCTTACCGGGATTAAGAAAACAATGGATAAAAATGTGTGATTTAATACACCTTGACAAAAGAATTTTTTTTGGCAATTGGCATTTTTTTCTGATAAAAAAAAGGGTTTAGCATTTGTGAATACGTCAATATGTACTGTATAATACACAAGTGATGTTTGGACAGTGTTGTCAATTTAAAATAGTTTAACGTTATACTATACGAAGAAGTAAAACGAATGTTTTTTGTTAAATAAGTAGTTCTTATATCTTTTAAAAGAGCTTTACGGGGTTTGAGAGACTCGGTTGCCTGATTCCGTGTGGTTTTTCTTTACTTGGTCCCCATTAAAAACAAAATTTTTGTGTTAAATAAGTAGTTCTTGTATCTTTTAAAAGAGCTTTACGAGGTTTGGGAGACTCGGTTGCCTGATTCCGTGTGGTTTTTCTTTACTTGGTGCCCATTAAAAATGAAATTTTCGTGTTAAATAAGTAGTTCTTGTATCTTTTAAAAGAGCTTTACGGGGTTTGAGAGACTCAGTTGCCTGATTCCGTGTGGTTTTTCTTTACTTTGTGCCCATTAAAAACGAAATTTTTGTTTTAAATAAGTAGTTTTTGTATATGTTAAAAGAGCTTTAAGGGGTTTGAGAGACTTGGTTGCCTGTTTCAGTGTGGTTTTTATTTACTTGGTGCCTATTAAAAACAAAATTTTTGTGTTAAATAAGTAGTTCTTGTATCTTTTATAAGAGCTTTACGGGGTTTGAGAGACTCTGTTGCCTGGTTCCGTGTGGTTTTTCTTTACTTGGTGCCCATTAAAAACTAAATTTTTGTGTTAAATAAGTAGTTCTTGTATCTTTTAAAAGAGCTTTACGAGATTTGAGAGACTCTGTTGCCTGATTCCGCGTGGTTTTTCTTTACTTGGTCCCCATTAAAAACGAAATTTTTGTGTTAAATAAGTAGTTCTTGTATCTTTTAAAAGAGCTTTACGAGGTTTGAGAGACTCTGTTGCCTGATTCCATGTGGGTTTTTTTTACTTGGTCCCCATTAAAAACGAAATTTTTGTGTTAAATAAGTAGTTCTTGTATCTTTTAAAAGAGCTTTACGAGGTTTGAGAGACTCTGTTGCCTGATTCCGTGTGGTTTTTCTTTACCTGGTGCCCATTAAAAAAGAAATTTTTGTTTTAAATAATTAGTTCTTGTATCTTTTAAAAGAGCTTTACGGGGTTTGAGAGACTCGGTTGCCTGATTCCGTGTTGTTTTTCTTCACTTCGTGCCCATTAAAAACGAAATTTTTGTGTTAAATAAGTAGTTCTTGTATCTTTTAAAAGAGCTTTACGGAGTTTGAGAAACTCCGTTGCCTGATTCCTTGTGGTTTTTGTTTACTTGGTGCCCATTAAAAACGAAATTTTTGTGTTAAATAAGTAGTTATTGTATCTTTTAAAATAGCTTTACGGGGTTTGAGAGACTCCGTTGCCTGATTCCGTGTGGTTTTTTTTTTCTTGGTGCCCATTAAAAACGAAATTTTTGTGTTAAATAAGTAGATTTTGTATCTGTTAAAAGAGCTTTAAGGGGTTTGAGAGACTCTGTTGCCTGATTCCGTGTGGTTTTTCTTTACTTGGTGCCTATTAAAAACGAAATTTTTGTGTTAAATAAGTAGTTCTTGTATCTTTTAAACGAGCTTTACGGGGTTTGAGAGACTCTGTTGCCTGATTCCGAGTGGTTTTTATTTATTTGGTGCCCATTAAAAAAAAAATTTTTGTGTTAAATAAGTAGTTCTTGTATATTTTAAAAGAGCTTTACGAGGTTTGAGAGACTTGGTTGCCTGATTCCGTGTGGTTTTTCTTTACTTAGTGCCCATTAAAAACGAAATTTTTGTTTTAAATAAGTAGTTCTTGTATCTTTTAAAAGAGCTTTAAGGGGTTTGAGAGACATGGTTGCCTGATTCCGTGTGGTTTTTCTTTACTTGGTGCCCATTAAAAACGAAATTTTTGTGTTAAATAAGTAGTTCTTGTATCTTTTAAAAGAGCTTTACGGGGTTTGAGAGACTTGGCTGCCTGATTCCGTGTGGTGTTTCTTTACTTTGTGCCCATTAATAAAAAAATTTTTGTGTTAAATAAGTAGTTCTTGTATCTTTTAAAAAAGCTTTACGGGGTTGGAGAGACTTGGTTGCCTGATTCCGAGTGGTTTTTCTTTGCTTGGTGCCCATTCAAAACGAAATTTTCGTTTTAAATAAGTGGTTCTAGTATCTTTTAAAAGAGCTTTACGGGGTTTGAGAGACTTGGTTGCCTGACTCCATGTGGTTTATCTTTACTTGGTTCCCATTAAAAACTACATTTTTTTGTTTAATAATTAGTTCTTGTCTGTTTTAAAAGAGATTTAAGGGGTTTGAGAGACTCGGTTGCCTGATACCTTGTGGTTTTTATTTTCTTTGTGCCCATTAGAAACGAACTTTTTTTATTGAATAATTAGTTTTTTTATCTTTTAAAAGAGAATTAATCGGTTTGAGAGACTCTGTTACCTCATTCAGTGTAGTTTTGCTTTACTTGGTGCCCATTAAAAACGAAATTTTTGTGTTAAATAAGTAGTTCTTGTATCTTTTAAAAGAGCTTTACGGGGTTGGAGAGACTCGGTTGCCTGATTCCGTGTGGTTTTTCTTTACTTGGTGCCCATTAAAAATGAAATTTTTGTGTTAAATAAGTAGTTTTTGTATCTTTTAAAAGAGCTTTACGGGGTTTGAGATTTTAATGCAGTAGTTTTTTTAGTAAGGACACTCGATATCAATCAATCAATCAATCAATCAATCAATTTATTAATACTAAAAAAACAAAACAAAACAATTACAAACTTAAAATTTATACACGCCCAAGAAGCTAAGCTTGTAAAGGGCCAACAAAACAAATAAGACACTATTATAAAGCACATAAAAGAAGAAGAGATTGGAAAAAAAAAAAATCAGAAATATATTGAATGAAAAAAAAGACATATAAATGTGGATGGAATGCAAAAAAAAAGAAGAAAAAGGGGGAAAATACTATACTGGAAATACCCAGTGAGAAAGTGCCTTTGCAGAAAGAGATAGAGGGACATCAGGAGGGATGGAGTTCCATAGTAAAATAGATTGATAAACAGGAGACCTCTGGCCTGCTGTCGATGATCGCTTAGGTAAAATGAATCTGCGATAAGAGCTGCTTCAAAAAGAAGAGTACCCACCTGAGCCTCACAGAGAGAAAAACTGCTGCAAAGACGGTGGAAGTGTACTTAGAAAAGCAGAATGCGCTAAATAAAGGTAACTTACCCACAATACGATCCATCGGAGCTATTCCGGTATCATTATAAAGATCAGAGGAAGGGTAAAACCGAGATAAAAGAAAATTAGCCCTCACTGCCCTATTTTGGGCTCTTTGAAGTGAGCAGAGAAGAGATTTATTAGTACTATCCCAGACAGAACAGCAATAAGAGAAGTAAGGAAAAATAACAGCATAATAAAGGGAAAGCATAACATCTGGGGGAAGAAATGAGTTAACCCTGTGCAACATTGAAGATTGGCGGAGGACAAGGGAACGGGTATGAGTAATATGGGGTTTAAAAGAAAGAAAACAGTCAAGATACACACCAAGAAATTTCACTTTAGTAGCTTGTAGTATAATTTCATTTCCATAAGTCAGGATGGTTGGTTCCCTTGCATCTCTCATACAATAAGGGGTTCTAAAGTGTACAATGGCACTTTTTGTGCTGTTGAGAGTCTTACCATTTGACCAGCACCAATCTTTTACTTTATCAAGAAGACCTTGAGCTAGGGAAATGGCAGATGGCAGGTCCACTGCAGCAATGAAAAAGTTACTGTCATCAGCAAAAAGAATAGGGTGCACAAGGGGATAAAGACCATCAACAAGATCATTAATATAAATTAAAAACAAAAGTGGTCCAAGCACAGAGCCCTGTGGGGCACCTTTCACAATAGGCAAGGAAGAGGAAGAAGTACCATTAACTGAAACATACTGAGATCTCCCTGAGAGGTAAGACCTAAACCATTCAAGTGGGACTCCATGCACTCCAAATGAAGATAATTTAGACAAAAGAACAGAGTGAACGACCTTATCAAATGTCTTTGAAAAGTCAAGAAATAGACCCAAAACACACAAGCCCTTGTCAAGGTTAACACGCACAAACTCTGTTGCATCTGAAAGTGCATGCAAGGTGGAAAAACTGGGATGAAAGCCATAATGATGGTTAGTTATGAGAGAATTACCTGCAGTCGTATTAGTACTAAATACAAATGAAGAGAGTCTACAATACACCACTTTTTCAACAACCTTAGAAATTACAGGAAGGAGAGAAATAGGTCTATACTCTGAAATTAAAGATGAATCACCTTTTTTAAACAAAGGTACAACATTAGCAACCTTAAATAAATGAGCAAAAACACCAAAAGAAAGAGAGAGGTTAGTTATGTGTGAGATGGGGTTAGAAACAAACTGACAAATTTTTTTAAGAACATTACAGCTCAAACCAAAACCATCAACTGAACGGCTATTTGAAAGCTGAGAAATAATGCTAGAAATTTCGGTATCACCGCATGGAAAAAGGAAAAATGACTTTTCTGCTAAGGGAAAACTACTTACTCTGCTGTAGGGTGGATTAGGAACTGAAGGAAGTGAGGTGAAATACGAATTGAAGGCGCTTGCTGAAGAATTTTTGTCCACGAAAGATCCATCAGCTTTCCTGTAACAACAGGGGGGGACTATTTGAATGTCTTGCGGGAAAGAGCTTCATTAATTACAGTCCAAACCTTTCGCAAAGTCCCCTTATACTCATTAATTCGATGCGAAAAATATAGCTTTTTGGCTGCACATACTGAAGAAGTAAGCACATTTTTATAAAGTTTATACTTCAAAAGATCATCCTGTGTCTTACTTTTACATGCAGCCTTGAACAGAGACGCCTTCATATGCGTAGCATTGATCAGACCTCTAGACATCCATGGACATTTAGGTATGGAATTCCTTGGCCTCTTTCTAAGAGGAAAAGGCTTATCCAACAGAGCTCCCATACGACACAAAAATAAATTCGTTGCACAATCAACGTCATTAGCTTCAAGAACACTAGACCAATCATTACTCTGAAGACTATGTATTAAATTAGAAATTTCTTTATCTGTGGAAGTTCTAAAAGAAGACTCACCCTGCTCATCCACAGCAATCTCAGTTTTAGGCACAAAAAGTGAAACATAAATAGGGAAGTGATCAGAAAGATCAGTGAAAACAAGACCAGAAGTAAACTTCAAATTAGAAGAATGAGAAATAAAAATATTGTCTATTAAAGTGGCAGAATTTCTAGTAGGGTCAACACGAGAAGGAAAAAATTGAAGGAAGTAGACCAGCAGAAGAAAGCACATCAAAGAGATGGTCACAAGCATCACTTGATCCAATATTTAACATTTTACAATTAAAATCTCCCAAAACACAAATAGGTTTTTAGAGAAAGACCCCGCACAAGAAAGTTGATCAAGCAATTCACAGAACAAATGTGTTGGAAAAGGAGGGGGCTTATAAAACAAACAAAACAGTGTCACATGCAAACTGGCTTTTCAGATCAATAACAAGAGAATAAACTGTCCTACTATTTGACACTACTGATGTAAACAAGGATTCAAGGTCAGACCTTCTTCTAAACTCAATATCAGACTTTATAAATAAAGAAATACCCCCTGAGCACTTTGTTACCATTCTGGGGATATGGACAGCAACATAACCATGCATATCATAGGCTGTAAAATTTTCACCATCAGATAACCATGTTTCTGTTAAATCTATTACATCAATAGGGCAAGAATTATCAGACCACAAATACGATTTCAGACTATTCCACTTTTCTCTTATCCCACGCACATTCAAACAAAATACATTAAAGCGACTATTTAAGGAAAGTGAGAGTATAATTGTATCACAATAATCTATAGTAGTATGATAATTGCAGCTAGAATTAACCATAGATTCAAGGAGAGGGTCAAGCGTGTGAGTCTCTTGTTTACCAGCCCTAATTGGTTGATCAAATATAACCGAATTAAGAATAGAAGAATTCGAAAGAAAAGAGAAATCACCCATAATTATCACACATAATAAATATACTCATAGAAATATAAGTGGGATGGAACAAATTATCCAAAGTATTGGACCAAAGTATAATGTGACACCAGTTGCTATTACATGAGCTGCAAGTGTGCTGGACTGACAAAAAAATAATAGAAGTTAGGCTACATGAAGGTGAGAGGATCACAAAAAGCATAAAGAGATATCATTAGAATGAAAGTAGAATCAAAGTATTGGCCCAATTTATAATGTGGGACCAGAAAATTATGTAAGCTGTAACTGACATGAAAAAAAAAAAATATATATATATATAATAGTTGTCAGCCTACCTGAAGGTGATAGGATTAAAGACAAATATAAATGAATATCAATGGAATGACACATATTATTCCAAATATTAGCCCAAAGTATACTATGGGTAGTAAAACATTATGAGAGCTGCATATATACTGACATGACAAAAATATGATAGAATTCAGGGTACACAAGGGTGATAGCATCAAAAAATAAGATAAAGAAATATCAATGAGATGGCATATATTATTCAAAATATTGACCAAAAATATAATATGGGACCAGTCAAAATTATGCAAATTGCATGTGCTCTGACATGAAAAAAATATGATAGAATTCAGGTTACAGGAAGGTGATAGGATCAACAACCCAGATAAGGAAATAATAGTGGCATGGCACATATTCATCAAAATAATGGCCCCAAGCATAATGTGGAACAAATCAAGATTATTTGAGCTGCAATTATGCTTAAATGAAAAAAATATTAAAGAAATCAGCCTGCATAAAGGTTATAGTATAACAAAAAAACATAAAAAAAAAAAAAATAACAGTGGGATAACCTATATTATTAATATTATTTACCCAAAATGCAATATAGGACCAGTGAAAATTATATGAGCTGCAAGTGTGCTGACATGACAAAAGTATTATAGAAGCCAAGCTACATGATGGTGAAAGGATCATAAACAAACATAAAGAAAAATCAGTGGGAAGGCACATATGATTATAAGTATTAGCACAAACTATAATGTGTGACCACTTGATATTAAGGAGGTTACAAGTATAATGACACGACAAGAATATAATGTAAATCAGACAACATGAAGGTGACAGAATCACAAGCAAACATAAAGAAATATTAGTGGGAAGGGACATATCATCCAAACTATTGGCACAAAGTGTAATATGGTACCAGTCTAAATTATGTGAGGACAGTAAAGAATAATAGAGGAATATTTTAAGAACAGCAAGTAAATCCCTACAGAAACAATGCAATATATTATAAGAAAATAAATCTAAATCCATCACTTTAGTTTTTCTACATTTGCAGCACATAAATCAATTTCACTCTGATTATTAAACTTAACCACTCTTCCAGATTGGGTTTTATACAGGATATCACCTTTGCTGGACCAAACATTACATAAGCCAAGCTTTGACTTGGTATATGAAAGAAGTTGTAAGTGTGGTTTTGTAAGTGTCTCAGAAATTAGTATCCCTTATCCTTTCAAATCCTTCTTTTGTCTGAGAAGCAGTTGACGAACTCGTAAGTTGCAAAATTCAACAACTATGTGTCTGGGTTTTGCAGATGGTTTACCAATTCTTTTGGCTGATACAACATCAGACTGAATAATTGGTATGCCAGGAAACCTCCCAGCACATAGTGACAGGAATTGACTTTCAGTGTTTTCAATGGAGGTCTCCTCTTTCACCCCAAAGACAATAATTTGCTTGCTCAAAGCCTGCTGTTCAAAACGGTCAATTAATCTTGCCAGGTTGGACTGGATAGGCTGGAAAGAGTTTTTAAGGTCTATCAAGGATGACTCTAAAGTAGCCAATGTAGATTCAACAGAAAATATGCGTCTGTTATAGCTTTCAAGAGTTTTATCCACTAGATTACTAAGATCTAGGTTGAGGCCAGCATACACCTCCTGCTTGATTGCATCCAGCTTATCTGAAGAGATAGTGACATTATGTTGCATGAATGTCTGTTCCTCTTTCATTTTAACCACTGCCTCATCTACCTGGGAAGAGATCTTAGCCAATACAAGGTCATCAAGTAACCCTTTCACGGAAGATTTAAGGTTGTCAGGTTGTAGTGAATCTGCTACCATTTTATATTTGATTTTTATGCTATTTATGTGGTTAGTGAGCATGAGTAGTTGCTCTGAAACAGATTCTGATCCAGAGAATTGGATTGAGCTGTCAGACCTTAGTTCACGAGGTGGCTTGAGTTGACTTTTCATTTCCTATCTGAAGTAAACAACAAAACAGGAACAGAATAAGCAGTGGTATAAGACAGTTTGGGTATAAGGCAGGATATAGTCCACAATGAAGTAACAAATTTCAAATACCAAAGCAGGGGATTGTGAAATTTGAAGAATAGAAAGCAATCAGCAAAAAACATCAACAGTAGCAGTGGCTTAAACCCAAGGATTGGTTACTGTAGTCAAATTACAAGTTAAAATTGGTATAGGTCTCACCTGATGAGTCCCTCTTACACCCCAGGGGTGGGGGCTGCTATGTGTGCCTGCCTTTACCCACTGGTAGGCAGGCAGAACCAGTACTTCAGGAGGCTTAAAGTGTTGCTGGTTATGCCAGAAAACCTCCAATTCTGATCTGTTAGAATCGATGTTGTTAGAAGAATTTCAAAAGGATCGTTTATGAGTGCTGGCGTATCTGATGAAATAATTTAGGTCGTATGATCAATTTATTTTTTTTTTTTAATGGAGTAGTTTTTAGTAAGGACACTCGATATCCTAAAAGTGTTTGATTCAAACTTTTACCTTGAGCATCGATGTTTTTTAGCAGAATTTCAAAAGGATCGTTCATAAGTGCTGGCGTATCTGATTAAATAATTTAGATTGTATGATTAATTTAATTTTTAATTATTTTTTTTGCAGTATTTATTTACTAAGCATACTTGATATCCTTAAAAATGTTTGATTAAATTTTTACATTGAGCATCGAAGTTTTTAGTAGAATTTCAAAAAGATCGATTATAAGTGCTGACCTGTCATTGATGAACTAATTCATGTCGCATGATAATTTTTTTTTTAATGCAATAGTTTTTTCAGTAAGGACACTCGATATCCTAAAAATGTCTTATTCCAACTTTTACATTGAGAATCGATGTTGTTAGCAGAATTTCAAAAGGATCGCTTATGAGTGCTGGCGTATCTGATGAAATAATTTAGGTCGTATGATCATTTTTTTTTTTTAATGCAGTAGTTTTTCAGTAAGGACACTCGATATGCTAAAAGTGTTTGATTAAAACTTTTACCTTTAGAATCGATGATGTTAGCATAATTTTAGAAGGATCACTTATGAGTGCTGGCGCATCTGATTAAATAATTTAGGTCTTATGATAAATTTAATTTTTTTTTTAATGAAATAGTTTTTCTGTAAGGACACTCGATATCCTAAAAGTTTCTGATTCAGACTTTTAACTTGAACATCGATGTTGTTAGCAGATTTTCAAAAGGATCGCTTATGAGTCCTGGCGTATCTGATGAAATATTTTAGGTCGTATGATAAATTTAATTTATTTTTTTAATGCAGTAGTTTTTCAGTAAGGACACTCGATATGCTAAAAGTGTTTGATTCAAACTTTTACCTTGAGCATCGATGGTTTTTAGCAGAATTTCAAAAGGATCGTTCATAGGTGCTGGCGTATCTGATGAAATAATTTATATTGTATGATTAATTTAATTTTTAATTATTTTTTTTGCAGTAGTTATTTAATAAGCACACTCGATATCCTAAAAATGTTTGATTCAATTTTTACATTGAGCATCGAAGTTTTTAGTAGAATTTCAAAAAGATCGTTTATAAGTGCTGACCTGTCATTGATGAACTAATTCATGTCGCATGATAAATTTTTTTTAATGCAATAGTTTTTTCAGTAAGGACAGTCGATATCCTAAAAGTGTCTGATTCCAACTTTTACATTGAGAATCGATGTTGTTAGCAGAATTTCAAAAGGATCGTTTATGAGTGCTGGCGTATCTGATGAAATAATTTAGGTCGTATGATAAATTTAATTTATTTTTTTTAATGAAATAGATTTTTAGTAAGGACACTCGATTTCCTAAAAGTGTTTGATTCAAACTTTTACCTTGAGAATCGATGATGTTAGCAGAATTTCAAAAGGAACATTTATTAGTGCTGGCGTATCTGATGAAATAATTTAGGTCGTATGATAAATTTAATTTTTTTTTAATGCAATAGTTTTTCAGTAAGGACACTCGATATCCTAAAAGTGTTTGATTCAAACTTTTACCTTGAACATCGGTGTTGTTAGCAGATTTTCAAAAGGATCGCTTATGAGTGCTGGCGTATCTGATGAAATAATTTAGGTCGTATGATAAATTTAATTTATTTTTTTAATGCAGTAGCTTTCAAGTAAGGACACTCGATATGCCAAAAGTTTTTGATTCAAATTTTTAACTTGAGAATCGATGTTGTTAGCAGAATTTCAAAAGTACCGTTTATGAGTGCTGGTGTATCTGATGAAATAATTTAGGTTGTATGATAAATTTAATTTATTTTTTTAATGCAATAGTTTTTCAGTAAGGACACTTGATATCCTAAAAGTGTCTGATTCAAACTTTTACCTTGAACATCGATATTGTTAGCAGAATTTCAAAAGGATCGTTTATGACTGCTGGCGTTTACCTTGTCACACTTACATTCTCTTGATTTTTCAAAGTTTATTTTGAATTTCTTTCGTTTAAATTCAAGAGTTGGAATATTTCAGTAGTGTTTTGTTGTGCTTTACCTTGTCACAGTTACATTCTCTTAATTTTTCAAAGTTCATTTTGAATTTCTTTCGTTGAAATGCAAGAGTTGGAATATTTCAGTAGTGTTTTGTTGTGCTTTACATTGTCAAAGTTACATTCTTTTAATTTCTCAAAGTTCATTTTGGATTTCTTCCTTGAAATGCAAGAGTTGGAATATTTCAGTAGTGTTTTATCATTGTTTACCTTGTCATAGCTACATTCTCTTGGTTTTTCGAAGTTGATTTTGAATTTCTTTCGTAGAAGTGTAAGAGTTGTAATATTTCAGGTGTGTTTTGTCGTTGTTTACCTTGTCTCTGTTGCATTATATTGGCTTTTCACAGTATATTGTGAATTTCTCTTGTTGAAATACATGAGAAGAATTATTCTAGTAGTCTTTTCTCGTCGTTGAAACTGTCACAGTTATATATTCTATATGATTCAACATTTCCCTTGATCTTTTTTAGGTTAAGTATAAGAAATAGAATATTTAAGTATCGTGTTGTCGTGCTTTACATTGTCACAGTTACATTCTCCTGATTTTTCAAAGTTCATTGTGGATTTCTTCCTTGAAATGCAAGAGTTGGAATATTTCAGTAGTGTTTTGTCGTGATTTACCTTGTCAAAATTACAATCTCTTGATTTTTCAAAGTTCATTTTGGATTTCTTTCATTGAAATCCAAGAATTGAAATATTTCAATTGTGTTCTATCATGACTTACTATGACACAATTACAATTTCTTATTTTTTCAAAGTTTCATTTTGAATTTCAGTACTTGAATTTAAAAAGTTTGATTATTTAAGTAGTTTTTTGTCATGGCTTAACATTTCGCAGTAACATTCTCTTGATTTTTCAAAGTTTATTTTTGATTTCTCTCGTGCTAATGATAGACTGGTATTGTTTCAGTAGCCGCATGTTGTGGTTTACCTTGTCACAGTTACATTCTCTTGATTTTTCAAAGTTCATTGTGGATTTCTTTCCTTGAAAATGCAAGAGTTGGAATATTTTAAGTAGTTTTTTGTCATGGTTTCCTTGTAGCAGATAAATTCTTTTGATTTCTCAAAGTTCATTGGATTTCATTCATTGAAATGCTAGAGATGGAATATTTCAGTAGTGTCTTGTTGTGCTTTACCTTGTCACAATTACATTCTCTTGTTTTTTAGAAGTTCATTTTGAATTTCTTTCGTGAAATGCAAGAGTTGGAATATTTCAATAGTGTTATGTCGTGGTTTACCTTGTCACAGTTACATTCTCTTGATTTTTCAAAGTTCATTTTGGAATTTCTTTCATTTAAATGCAAGAGTTGGAATATTTCAGTAGTGTTTTGTCATGGTTTACCATGTCACAGTTACATTCTCTTGATTTTTCAAAGTTCATTTTGGATTTCTTTCCTTGAAATGCAAGAGTTGGTATGTATGAGTAGTGTTTTGTCGTGGTTTACCTTGTCACAGTTACATTCTCATGATTTTTCAAAATTCATTTTTGGATTTTTTTTTCGTTGAAATGCAAGAGTTGGAATATTTCAGTAGTGTTTTGTTGTGGTTTACCTTGTCACAGTTCCATTCTCTTGATTTTTCAAAGTTCATTTTGAATTTCTTTCGTTGAAATACAAGAGTTGGAATATTTCAGTAGTGCTCCGTTGTGGTTTACCTTGTCGCAGTTACATTATCTTGATTTTTCAAAGTTCATTTTGAATTTCTTTCGTTGAAATGCATGAGTTGGAATATTTCAGTAGTGTTTTGTTATGCTTTAACTTGTCACAGTTACATTCTGTTGATTTTTATAAATCATTTTGAAAATTTTTCATTGGAATGCAAGAGTTGGAATATTTCAGCAGTGTTTTTGTTGTGCTTTACCTTGTCACAGTTACATTCTCTTAATTTTTCAAAGTTAATTTTGAATTTCTTTCGTGAATTGCAAGAGTTGGAATGTTTCAGTAGTGTTTTGTCGTGGTTTACCATGTCACAGTTACATTCTCTTGATTTTTCAAAGTTCATTTTGGATTTCTTCCTTGAAATGCAAGAGTTGGAATATTTCAGTAGTGTGTTGTTGTGCTTTACCTTGTCACAGTTACATTTTCTTGATTTTTCAAATTTCATTTTGAATATATTTCGTGAAGTGCAAGAGTTGGAATATTTCAGTAGTGTTTTGTTGTGCTTTACCTTGTCACAGTTACATTCTGTTGATTTTCAAAGTTCATTTTGAATTTCTTTCGTTGAAATGCAAGAGTTGGAATATTTTAGTAGTGTTTTGTCGTGCATTTTGGATTTCTTTCCTTGAAATGCAAGAGTTGGAATATATCAGTAGTGTTTTGTCGTGGTTTACCTTGTCACAGTTACATTCTCATGATTTTTCAAAATTCATTTTTGGATTTCTTACGTTGAAATGCAAGAGTTGGAATATTTCAGTAGTGTTTTGCTATGGTTTACCTTGTCACAGTTACATTCTCTTGATTTTTCAAAGTTCATTTTGAATTTCTTTCGTTGAAATGCAAGAGTTGGAATATTTCAGTAGTGTTTCGTCATGGTTTACCTTGTCACAGTTACATTCTCTTAGTTTTTCAAAGTTCATTTTGAATTTCTTTCGTTGAAATGCAAGAGTTGGAATATTTCAGTAGTGTCTTGTAGTGCTTTACCTTGTCACAATATTCTGTTGATTTTCAAAGTTCATTTTGAATTTCTTTCATTGAAATGCAAGAGTTGGAATATTTCAGTAGTTTTTTGTTGTGCTTTACCTTTTCACAGTTACATTCTCTTAATTTTTCAAAGTTCATTTTGAATTTCTTTCGTGAAATGCAAGAGTTGGAATATTTCAGTAGTGTTTTGTCGTGGTTTACTATGTCACAGTTACATTCTCTTGATTTTTCAAAGTTCATTTTTGAATTTCTTTCGTGAAATGCAAGATTTGGAATGCTTCGGTAGTGGTTTGTCGTTGTTTACATTGTCAGAGTTACATTCTCTTGACTTTTCAAAGTTCATTTTGTATTTCTTTCCTTGAAATGCAAGAGTTAGAATATTTCAGTAGTGTTTTGTTGTGCTTTACCTTGTCACAGTTACATTCTCTTAATTTTTCAAATTTCATTTTGAATATCTTTCGTGAAATGCAGGAGATGGAATATTTCAGTAGTGTTTTGTCGTGGTTTACCATGTCACAGTTACATTCTCTTGATTTTTACAAGTTCATTTTGAATTTATTTTGTGAAATGAAAGAGTTGGAATATTTCAGTAGTATTTTTGTCGTGGTATAACGTGTCACAGTTACATTCTCTTGATTTTTCAAAATTCATTTTGAATTTCTTTCGTTGAAATGCAAGAGTTGGAATATTTCAGTAGTGTTTTGTCGTGGTTTACCTTGTCACAGTTACATTCTCTTGAGTTTTCAAAGTTCATTTTGGATTTCTTTCCTTGAAATGCAAGAGTTGGTATATATGAGTAGTGTTTTGTCGTGGTTTACCTTGTCACAGTTACATTCTCATGATTTTTCAAAATTCATTTTTGGATTTTTTTTTGTTGAAATGCAAGAGTTGGTATATATGAGTAGTGTTTTGCTATGGTTTACCTTGTCACAGTTACATTCTCTTGATTTTTTAAAGTTCATTTTGAATTTTTTTCGTTGAAATGCAAGAGTTGGAATATTTCAGTAGTGTTTCGTTATGGTTTACCTTGTCACAGTTACATTCTCTTAATTTTTCAAAGTTCATTTTGAATTTCTTTCGTTGAAATGCAAGAGTTGGAATATTTCAGTAGTGTTTTGTTGTGCTTTACCTTGTCACAGTTACATTATGTTGATTATTATAAATCATTTTGAAATTTTTTCATTGAAATGCAAGAGTTGGAATATTTCAGCAGTGTTTTTGTTGTGCTTTACATTGTCACAGTTACATTCTCTTAACTTTTCAAAGTTCATTTTGAATTTCTTTCGTGAATTGCAAGAGTTGGAATGTTTCAGCAGTGTTTTGTCGTGGTTTACCATGTCACAGTTACATTCTCTTGATTTTTCAAAGTTCATTTTGAATTTCTTTCGTGAAATGCAAGAGTTGGAATGCTTCAGTAGTGTTTCGTCGTGGTTTACCTTGTCACAGTTACATTCTCTTTATTTTTCAAAGTTCATTTTTGATATCTTTCCTTGAAATGCAAGATTTTGAATATTTAAGTACTGTTTTGTTGTGCTTTACCTTTTCACAGTTACATTCTCTTAATTTTTCAAAGTTCATTTTTGAATTTCTTTCGTGAAATGCAAGAGTTGGAATATTTCAGTAGTGTTTTGTTGTGCTTTACCTTGTCACAAGTACATTCTGTTGATTTTCAAAGTTCATTTTGAATTTCTTTCGTTGAAATGCAAGAGTTGGAATATTTCAGTAGTGTTTCGTCATGGTTTACCTTGTCACAGTCACATTCTCTTAATTTTTCAAAGTTCATTTTGAATTTCTTTCGTTGAAATACAAGAGTTGAAATATTTCAGTAGTGTTTTGTAGTGCTTTACCTTGTCACAATATTCTGTTGATTTTCAAAGTTCATTTTGAATTTCTTTCATTGAAATGCAAGAGTTGGAATATTTCAGTAGTGTTTTGTTGTGCTTTACCTTTTCACAGTTACATTCTCTTAATTTTTCAAAGTTCATTTTGAATTTCTTTCGTGAAATGCAAGAGTTGGAATATTTCAGTAGTGTTTTGTCGTGGTTTACTATGTCACAGTTACATTCTCTTGATTTTTCAAAAGTTCATTTTGAATTTCTTTCGTGAAATGCAAGAGTTGGAATGCTTCGGTAGTGGTTTGTCGTGGTTTACCTTGTCAGAGTTACATTCTCTTGATTTTTCAAAGTTCATTTTGGATTTCTTTCCTTGAAATGCAAGAGTTGGAATATTTCAGTAGTGTTTTGTTGTGCTTTACCTTGTCACAGTTACATTCTCTTAATTTTTCAAAGTTCATTTTGAATTTCTTTCGTTGAAATGCAAGAGTTGGAATATTTCAGTAGTGTTTTGTTGTGGTTTACCTTGTCACAGTTACATTCTCTTAATTTTTCAAAGTTCATTTGGAATTTCTTTCATTGAAATGTAAGAGTTGGATTATTTCAATAGTGTTTTGTCGTGGTTTACCTTGTCATATTTACATTCTCTTGATTTTTCAAAGTTCATTTTGAATTTCTTTCATTGAAATGCAAGAGTTGGATTATTTCAGTAGTGTTTGGTTGTGGTTTACCTTGTCACACTTACATTCTCTTGATTTTTCAAAGTTCATTTTGGATTTCTTTCGTTGAAATGCAAGAGTTGGAATATTTTAGTAGTGTTTTGTCATGGTTTACCTTGTCACAGTTACATTCTCTTAATTTTTCAAAGTTTATTTTGAATTTCTTTCGTTGAAATGCAAGAGTTGGAATATTTCAGTAATGTTTTGTTGTGCTTTACCTTTTCACAGTTACATTCTCTTGATTTTTCAAAGTTCATTTTGAATTTCTTTCGTTGAAATACAAGAGTTGGAATATTTCAGTAGTGTCTTGTCGTGGTTTACCTTGTCACAGTTACAATCTCATGATTTTTCAAAGTTCATTTTGGATTTCTTTCGTTGAAATGCAAGAGTTGGAATATTTCAGTAGTGTTTTGCCGTGGTTTACCTTGTCACAGTTACATTCTCTTGATTTTTCAAAGTTCATTTTGAATTTCTTTCGTGAAATGCAAGAGTTGGAATATTTCAGTAGTGTTTTATCGTGGTTTACATTGTCACAGTTCATCTTCTGATTTAATACATGCTATAAACTGGCTAGTGTCGATAACCGGACAATTCATTTTTTTCTCTTTTTTAGCACAAACAATTTTCAATGTCTCCAAGGCAGAGCAATTTCTTCATAAATTCCACAATTTAATGCCCACTTCCGGCACACAGAGACAACACACACAAAGAGTCTCTTGGATACACAATACAGAAATTTAATTCAGGAAATTATAAAAAAAAATTTAGACGGGGTTATGTGCGCGCACGTAACCCCGTCTAAATTTTTTTTTTCAGTGGAATTTAAGAAGAAATTGCTCTGCCTTGGAGACATTGAAAATTGTTTGTGATAAAAAAAGAAAAAATAAATTGTCCGGTTATCGACACTAGCCAGTTTATTGCATGTATTAAATCAGAAGATGAACTGTAACAATGTAAACCACGATAAAACACTACTGAAATATTCCAACTTGCAATTCACAAAAGAAATTCAAAATGAACTTTGACAAATCAAGAGAATGTAACTGTGACAAGGTAAACCACGGCAAAAACTACTGAAATATTCCAACTCTTGCATTTTAACGAAAGAAATCCAAAATGAACTTGGAAAAATCATGAGATTGTAACTGGGACAAGGTAAACCACGACAAGACACTACTGAAATATTCCAACTCTTGTATTTCAACGAAAGAAATTCAAAATGAACTTTGAAAAATCAAGAGAATGTAACTGTGACAAGGTAAACCACGACTAAAACACTACTGAAATATTCCAACTCTTTCATTTCAAAAATTCAAAATGAACTGGAAAAATCAGAGAATACTGAAAATTGAACCGCATTTCCGAAAATATTAAAATGAACTTGAAAATTAAGAAATGTAACTGTGAAAAGGTAAAGCACAACAAAACACTACTGAAATATTCCAACTCTTGCATTTCAAGGAAAGAAATCCAAAATGAACTTTGAAAAATCAAGAGAATGTAACTTTGACAAGGTAAACCACGACGAAACACTACTGAAGCATTCCAACTTGTATTTCACGAAAGAAATTCAAAAATGAACTTTGAAAAATCAAGAGAATGTAACTGTGACATAGTAAACCACGACAAAATACTACTGAAATATTCCAACTCTTTCATTTCACCAAAGAAATTCAAAATGAACTTTGAAAAATTAAGAGAAAGTTACTGTCACAAGGTATAGCACAACAAAACACTACTGAAATATTCCAACTCTTACATTTCAATGAAAGAAATTCGAAATAATCTTTGAAAAATCAAGAGAATGTATCTATGACAAGGTAAAGCGCAACAAAACACTACTGAAATATTCCAACTCTTGCATTTCAACGAAAAAATTAAAAATAAACCTTGAAAAATCAAGAGAATGTAACTGTGACAAGGTAAGCGATGACAAAACACTACCTAAATATTACAAAACTTGCATTCCAATGAAATAAATTCAAAATGAACTTTAGAAAATCAGGAGAATGTAACTGTAGCAAGGTAAAATAAAACAAAACACTACTGAAATATTCCAACTCTTGCATTTCACGATACAAATCCAAAAATTAATTTTGAAAAATCATGAGAATGTAACTGTGACAAGGTAAACCACGACAAAACACTACTGATATATTCCAACTCTTGCATTTCAAGGAAAGAAATCCAAAATGTACTACAAAACACTACTGAAATATTCCAACTCTTGCCTTTCACGAAAGATATTCAGAATGAACTTTGAAAAATCAAGAGAATGTAACTGTGACAAGGTAAAGCATAACAAAGCACTACTGAAATATTCCAACTCTTGCATTTCAAGGAAAGAAATCCAAAATGAACTTTGAAAAATCAAGAGAATGTAACTGTGACAAGGTAAACCACGACAAAACACTACCGAAGCATTCCAACTCTTGCATTCACGAAAGAAATTCAAAATGAACTTAGAAAAATCAAGAAAATTTGACTGTGACATCGTAAACCATGACGAAACACTACTGAAAGATTCCAACTCTTGCATTTCACGAAGGAAATTCAAAATCAACTGAAAAATCAAGAGAATGTAACTGTGACAAGGTAAAGCACAACAAAACGCTACTGAAATATTCCAACTCTTGCATTTCAACGAAAGAAATTCAAAATGAACTTTGAAAATCAACAGAGTGTAACAGTGACAAGGTAAAGCACAACAAAACACTAAACACAACAAAGCACAACGAAACACTACTGAAATATTCCAACTCTTGCATTTCAACGAAAGAAATTCAAAATGAACTTTGAAAAATTAAGAGAATGTAACTCTGACAAGGTAAACCATGACGAAACACTACTGAAATATTCCAACTCTTGCATTTCACGAAAGAAATTCAAAATAAACTTTGAAAAATTAAGAGAATGTAACTGTGACAAGGTAAAGCACAACAAAACGCTACTGAAATATTCCAACTCTTGCATTTCAACGAAAGAAATTCAAAATGAACTTTGAAAATCAACAGAATGTAACAGTGACAAGGTAAAGCACAACAAAACACTACTGAAATATTCCAACTCTTGCATTTCACGAAATATATTCAAAATGAACTTTAAAAAATCAAGAGAATGTAACTGTGACAAGGTAAACCACGACAAAACACTACCGAAGCATTCCAACTCTCGCATTTCACGAAAGAAATTCAAAAATGAACTTTGAAAAATCAAGAGAATGTAACTGTGACATAGTAAACCACGACAAAACACTACTGAAATATTCCAACTCTTGCATTTCACGAAAGAAATTCAAAATGAACCATGAAAAATTAAGATAATGTAACTGTGACAAGGTAAAGCACAACAAAACACTACTGAAATATTCCAACTCTTGCACTTCAATTAAAGAAATTCAAAATGAACTTTGAAAATCAACATAATGTAACTTTGACACGGTAAAGCTCAACAAAACACCACTGAAATATTCTAACTCTTGCATTACAACGTAAGATATTCAAAATGAACTTTGAAAAATCAAGAAAATGTAACTGTGACAAGGTAAAGCACAACAAAACATCCATGATCCAAAACACCATGACGAAACACTACTTTAGTATTCCAACTCTTGCATTTCAACGAAAGAAATTCAAAATGAACTTTGAAAAATTAAGAGAATGTAACTGTGACAAGGTAAACCATAGCAAAACACTACTGAAATATTCTAACTCTTGCATTTCAACGAAAGAAATCCACAAATTAATTTTGAAAAATCATGAGAATGTAACTGTGACAAGGTAAACCACGACAAAACACTACTGATATATTCCAACTCTTGCATTTCAAGGAAAGAAATCCAAAATGCACAACAAAACACTACTGATATATTCCAACTCTTGCATTTCACGAAAGATATTCAAAATGAACTTTGAAAAATCATGAGAATGTAACTGTGACAAGGTAAAGGACAACAAAACACTACTGAAATATTCAAACTCTTGCATTTCAAGGAAAGATATCCAAAATGAACTTTGAAAAATCAAGAGAATGTAACTGTGACAAGGTAAACCACGACAAAACACTACCGAAGCATTCCAACTCTTGCATTTCACGAAAGAAATTCAAAATGTACTTTGAAAAATCAAGAGAATGTAACTGTGACATGGTAAACCACGACAAAACACTACTGAAATATTCCAACTCTTGCATTTCAATGAAAGAAATTCAAAATAAACTTTGAAAAACTAAGAGAATGTAACTGAGACTAGGTAAAGCACAACAAAACACTACTGAAATATTCCAACTCTTGCATTTCAACGAAAGAAATTCAAAATGAACTTTGAAAATCAAGAGAATGTAACTGTGACAAGGTAAAGCACAACAAAACACTACTGAAATATTCCAAATCTTGCATTTCAAGGAAAGAAATCCAAAATGAACTTTGAAAAATCAAGAGAATGTAACTGTGACAAGGTAAACCACGACAAAAATCTACCGAAGCATTCCAACTCTTGCATTTCATGAAAGAAATTCAAAAATGAACTTTGAAAAATCAAGAGAATGTAACTGTGACATAGTAAACCACGACAAAACACTACTGAAATATTCCAACTCTTGCATTTCACGAAAGAAATTCAAAATGAACTTTGAAAAATTAAGAGAATGTAACTGTGACAAGGTAAAGCACAACAAAACACTACTGAAATATTCCAACTCTTGCATTTCAATGAAAGAAATTCAAAATGAATTTTGAAAATCAAGAGAATGTAACTGTGACAAGGTAAAGCACAACAAAACACAACTGAAATATTCCAACTCTTGCATTTCAACGAAAGAAATTCAAAATGAACTTTGAAAAATTAAGAGAATGTAACTGTGACAAGGTAAATCATGACAAAACACTACTGAAATAATCCAACTCCTACATTTCAACGAAAGAAATTCAAAATGAACTTTGAAAAATCAAGAGAATGTAACTGTGACAAGGTAAACCATAGCAAAACACTACTGAAATATTCCAACTCTTGCATTTCAACGAAAGAAAACTGTGACAACGTAAAGCAAGACAAAACACTACTGAAATATTCCAACTCTTGCATTTCACGAAAGAAATTCAAAATAAACTTTGAAAAATTGAGAGAATGTAACTGTGACAAGGTAAAGCACAACAAAACGCTACTGAAATATTCCAACACTTGCATTTCAACGAAAGAAATTCAAAATGAACTTTGAAAATCAACAGAATGTAACTGTGACAAGGTTAAGCACAACAAAACACTACTGAAATATTCCAACTTTTGCACTTCACGAAAGATATTCAAAATGAACTTTGAAAAATCAAGAGAATGTAACTGTGACAAGGTAAAGCACAACAAAACACTACTGAAATGTTCCAACTCTTGCATTTCAAGGAAAGAAATCCAAAATGAACTTTGAAAAATCAATAGAATGTAACGGTGACAAGGTAAACCACGACAAAACACTACCGAAGCATTCCAACTCTTGCATTTCACGAAAGAAATTCAAAATGAACTTTGAAAAATCAAGAGAATGTAACTGTGACATGGTAAACCACGACAAAACACTACTGAAATATTCCAATTCTTGAAATTCACGAAAGAAATTCAAAATGAACTTTGAAAAATTAAGAGAATGTAACTGTGACAAGGTAAAGCACAACAAAAACACTACTGAAATATTCCAACTCTTGCAATTCACGAAATAAATTCAAAATGAACTTTGAAAAATTAAGAGAATGTAACTGTGACAAGGTAAAGCACAACAAAACACTACTGAAATGTTCCAACTCTTGCATTTCAATGAAAGAAATTCAAAATGAACTTTGAAAATCGACAGAATGTAACTGTGACAAGGTAAAGCACAACAAAACACTACTGAAATATTCCAACTCTTACATTTCAACGAAAGAAGTTCGAAATGAACTTTGAAAAATTATGAGAATGTAACTGTGACAAGGTAAACCATAGCAAAACACTACTGAAATATTTTCCAACTCTTGTATTTCACGAAAGAAATACAAAATGAACCTTGAAAAATCAAGAGAACGTAAATGTGACAAGGTAAACCATAACAAAACACTACTCAAATATTCCAACTCTTGCATTTCAACAAAAGAAATCCAAAAATTAATTTTGAAAAATCATGAGAATGTAACTGTGACAAGGTAAACCACGACAAAACACTACTGATATATTCCAACTCTTGCATTTCAAGGAAAGAAATCCAAAATGCACGACAAAACACTACTGAATTATTCCAACTCTTGCATTTCACGAAAGATATTCAAAATGAACTCCAAAAGAAATCCAAAATGAACTTTGAAAAATCAAGAGAATGTAACTGTGACAAGGTAAACCACGACAAAACACTACTGAAATATTCCAACTCTTGCATTTCAAGGAAAGAAATCCAAAATGAACTTTGAAAAATCAAGAGAATGTAACTGTGACAAGGTAAACCACGACAAAACACTATTGAAATATTCCAACTCCTGAATTTCACGAAAGAAATTCAAAATGAACTTTGAAAAATCAAGTGAATGTAACTATGACAAGGTAAAGCACAACAATACACTACTGAAATATTCCAACTCTTGCATTTCAGCGTAAGAAATCCAAAACGAACTTTAAAAAAATCAAGAGAATTTAACTGTGACAAGGTAAACCACGACAAGACACTACTGAAATATTCCAACTCTTGCATTTCAAGGAAGAAATTCAAAATGAACTTTGAATAATCAAGAGAATGTAACTGTGACAAGGTAAAGCACAAGAAAACACTACCGAAATATTCCAACTCTTGCATTTCAACGAAAGAAATCCAAAATGAACTTTTAAAAATCAAGAGAATGTAACTGTGACAAGGTAAACCACGACAAAACACTACTTAAATATTCCAACTCTTGCATTTCAACGAAATAAATCCAAAATGAACTTTGAAAAATATAGAGAATGTAACTGTGACAAGGTAAACCATGACAAAAAACTACTGAAATATTCCAACTCTTGCATTTCAACGAAAGAAATTCAAAATGAACTTCGAAAAATCAAGAGAATGTAACTGTGACAAGGTAAACCACGACAAGACACTACTGAAATATTCCAACTCTTGCATTTCAAGGAAACAATCCAAAATGAATTTTGAAAAATCAAGAGAATGTAACTGTGACAAGGTAAAGCACAACAAAACACTACTGAAATATTCCAACTCTTGCATTTCAACGAAAGAAATTCAAAATGAACTTTGAAAAATTAAGAGAATGTAACTGTGACAAGGTAAAGCACAACAAAACACTACTGAAATATTCCAGCTCTTGCATTTCAAGGAAAGAAATACAAAAAGAACTTTGAAAAAATCAAAAGAATGTAACGCTGACAATGTAAACCACGACAAAACACGACTGAATCATTACAAATCTCATATTTCAAAAAAGAAAATCAAAAATAAAGTTTGAAAAATAAATAAAATGTAAATCTGACATAGTAAACCACGACAAAACACAACTGAAATATTCCAACTCTTGCATTTCACGAAAGAAATTCAAAATGAACTATGAAAAATTAAGAGAATGTAACTGTGACAAGGTAAAGCATAACAAAATACTACTGAAATATTCCAACTCTCGCATTTCAATGAAAGAAATTCAAAATGAACGTTGAAAATAGACAGAATGTAACTGTGACAAAGTAAAGCTTAACAAACCCCTAATGCAATATTCCAACTCTTGCATTTCAACGAAAAAAAATTCAAAATGAACATTGAAAAATTAAGGGACTGTAAGTATGATAAGATAAACCATGACAAAACACTACTGAAATATTCCAACTCTTGCATTTCAACGAAAGAAATTCGAAAATGAACTTTTAAAAATCAAGAGAATGTAACTGCAACAAGGTAAGCCATAGCAAAATCACTACTGAAATATTCCAACTCTTGCATTTCAACGAAAGAAATCCAAAATGAACTTTGAAAAATCAAGAGAATGTAACTGTGACAAGGTAAACCGCGACGAAACACTAATGAAATATTCCAACTCTTGCCTTTCAAGGATAGAAATTCAAAATGCCCGACAAAACACTACTGAATTATTCCAACTCTTGCATTTCACGAAAGAAATTCAAAATGAACTTTGAAATATCAAGAGAATGTAACTGTGGCAAGGTAAAACACAACAAAACACTACTGAATTATTCCAACTCTTGCATTTCAAGGAAAGAAATCTAAAATGAACTTTGAAAAATCAAGAGAATGTAACTGTGACAAGGTAAACCACGACAAAACACTACTGAAATATTCCAACTCTACATTTCAACGAAAGAAATTCAAAATGAACTTTGAAAAATCAAGAGAATTTAACTGTGACATGGTAAACCACGACAAAACACTACACAAATATTCCAAGTCATGCATTTCCACGAAAGATATTCAAAATAAACTTTGAAAAATTAATAGAATGTAACTGTGACAAGGGAAACCATAATACAACAGTACTGAAATATTCCATCACTTGCATTTCAACGAAGTAAATCTAAAATGAACAATTAAAATCAATAGGCTGTAACTCTGACAAGGTAAAGCACAACAAAACAGTAATAAAATATTCCAACTCTTGCACTTCACGAAATATATTCGAAATGAACTTTGAAAAATCAAGAAAATGTAACTGTGACAAGGTAAAGCACAACAAAACACTACTGAAATGTTCCAACTCTTGCATTTCAAGGAAAGAAATCCAAAATGAACTTTGAAAAATCAACAGATTGTAACTGTGACAAGGTAAACCACGACAAAACACAACCGAAGCATTCCAACTCTTGCATTTCACGAAAGAAATTTAAAATGAACTTTGAAAAATCAAGAGAATTTAACTGTGACATGGTAAACCACGGCAAAACACCGCTGAAACATTCCAATTCTTGCAATTCACGAAAGAAATTCAAAATTAACTTTGAAAAATAAAGAGAATGTAACTGTGACAAGGTAAAGCACAACAAAATCACTACTGAAATATTCCAACTCTTGCAATTCACGAAATAAATTCAAAATGAACTTTGAAAAATTAAGAGAATGTAACTGTGACAAGGTAAAGCACATCAAAACACTACTGAAATATTCCAACTCTTGCATTTCAATGAAAGAAATTCAAAATGAACTTTGAAAATCGACAGAATGTAACTGTGACAAGCTAAACCACAACAAAACACTACTGAAATATTCCAACTCTTACATTTCAACGAAAGAAGTTCGAAGTGAACTTTGAAAAATTATGAAAATGTAACTGTGACAAGGTAAACCATAGCAAAACACTACTGAAATATTTTCCAACTCTAGTATTTCACGAAAGAAATTAAAAATGAACTTTGAAAAATCATGAGAATGTAACTATGACAAGGTAAAACATAGCAAAACACTACTTAAATATTCAAACTCTTTCATTTCAACGAAAGAAATAAAAAAATTAATTTTGAAAAATCATGAGAATGTAACTGTGACAAGGTAAACCACGACAAAACACTACTGATATATTCCAACTCTTGCATTTCAAGGAAAGAAATCCAAAATGCACGACAAAACACTACTGAATTATTCCAACTTGTGCATTTCAATAAAGATATTCGAAATTAACTTCGAAAAATAAAGAAAACATAACTATGAATATGTAAAGGACGACAAGACAATACTGAATTGTTCAAACTCTTGCATTTCAACAAAAAAAGTACAAATGGGTCTTCTAAAATTCATTTGGATGTAACGGTGACAAGGTAAACAACGACAAAACACTACCGAAGCATTCCAACTCTTTAATTTCACGAAAGAAATTCAAAATGAACTTTCAAAAATCAAGAAAATTTAACTGTGACATCGTAAACCATGACAAAACACTACTGAAATATTCCAACTCTTGCATTTCACGAAAGAAATTCAAAATAAACTTTGAAAAACCAAGAGAATGTAACTGTGACAAGGTAAAGCACAACAAAACACTACTGAAATATTCCAACTCTTGCATTTCAACGAAAGAAATTCAAAATGAACTTTGAAAAATCAACAGACTGTAACTGTGACAAGGTAAAGCACAACAAAACACTACTGAAATATTCCAAGTCTTGCATTTCAACGAAAGATATTCAAAATAAACTTTGAAAAATTATGAGAATGTAACTGTGACAAGGTAAAACACAACAAAACACTACTGAAATATTCCAACTCTTGCATTTCAAGGAAAGAAATCCAAAATGAATTTTGAAAAATCAAGAGAATGTAACTGTGACAAGGTACACCACGACAAAACACTACCGAAGCATTCCAACTCTTGCATTTCACGAAAGAAATTCAAAATGAACTTTGAAAAATCAAGAGAATGTAACTGTGACATGGTAAACCACGGCAAAACACTACTGAAACATTCCAACTCTTGCAATTCACGAAAGAAATTCAAAATTAACTTTGAAAAATTAAGAGAATGTAACTGTGACAAGGTAAAGCACAACAAAAACACTGCTGAAATATTTCAACTCTTGCATTTCAATGAAAGAATTTCAAAACGATTTATAAAAATCAATAGAATGTAACTGTGACAAGGTAAAGCACGACAAGACACTACTGAAATATTCCAACTCTTGCATTTCAAGGAAGAAATCCAAAATGAACTTTGAAAAATCAAGAGAATGTAACTGTGACAAGGTAAAGCACAACAAAACACTACTGAAATATTCCAACTCTTGCATTTCAACGAAAGAAATCCAAAATGAACTTTGAAAAATCAAAAGAATGTAACTGTGACCAGGTAAACCACGACAAAACACTACTGAAATATTCCAACTCTTGCATTTCAATGAAAGAAAATCAAAATGAACTTTGAAAAATAAAGAGAATGTAACTGTGACAAGGTAAACCAAGAAAAAAAACTACAGAAATATTCCAACTCTTGAATGTCAACGATAGAAATTCAAAATGAAATTAGAAAAATCAAGAGAATGTAACTGTGACAAGGTAAACCACGACAAGACACTACTGAAATATTCCAACTCTTGCATTTCAAGGAAAAAATCCAAAATTAATTTTGAAAAATAAAGCGAATGTAACTGTGACAAGGTAAACCACTACAAAACACTACTGAAATATTCCAACTCTTGCATTTCAACGAAAGAAATTCAAAATGAACTTTGAAAAATTAAGAGAATTTAACTGTGACAAGGTAAAGCACAACAAAACACTACTTAAATATTCCAACTCTTGCATTTCTACTAAATAAATCAAAAATGAACTTTTAAAAATAAAATGAAAGTAAGTGTGACAAGATAAACCCCAGCACTCACAAACAATCCTTCTGAAATTCTGCTATCAACATTGTTGTTCAAGGTAAAAGTTTGATTCAGACACTTTTAAGATATCGAGTGTCCTTTCTGAAAAACTATTGCATTAAAAACAAAATTTAAATTTATCATACGACCTAAATTATTTCATCAGATACACCAGCACTCATAAACGATCATTTTGAAATTCTGCTAACAACATCGATTCTCAAGGTAAAAGTTTTAATCAAACGCTTGTAGCATATCGAGTGTCCTTACTGAAAAACTACTGCATTAAAAAAATAAATTAAATTTATCATACGACCTAAATTTTCAAAACGCCAGCACTCATAAACGATCCTTTTGAAATTCTGCTAACAACATCGATGTTCAATTTAAAAGTTTGAATCAGACACTTTTAGGATATCGAGTGTCCTTACTGAAAAATTACTACATTAAAAAAAAAATTAAACTTATCATACGACCTAAATTATTTCATCAGATACGCCAGCACTTATAAACGTTCCTTTCGAAATTCTGCTAACAACATCGATTTTTAAGGTAAAAGTTTGAATCAAACACTTTTAGCATATCGAGTGTCCTTACTGAAAAACTACTGCATGAAAAAAAAATTGATCATACGACCTAAATTATTTCATTAGATACGCCAGCACTCATAAACGATCCTTTTGAAATTCTGCTAACAACATCGATTCTCAAGGTAAAAGTTTGAATCAAACACTTAGGAAATCGAGTGTCCTTACTAAAAAACTACTGCATTAAAAAAAAATTTAATTGATCATACGACCTAAATTATTTCATCAGATACGCCAGCACTCATAAACGATCCTTTTGAAATTCTTCTAACAACATCGATTCTCAAGGTAAAAGTTGGAATCAAACACTTTTAGGAAATCGAGTGTCCTTACTAAAAAACTACTGCATTAAAAAAAAAATTAATTGATCATACGACCTAAATTATTTCATCAGATACGCCAGCACTCATAAACGATCCTTTTGAAATTCTGCTAACAACATCGATTCTCAAGGTAAAAGTTTGAATAAAACAATTTTAGGAAATCTAGTGTCCTTAATAAAAAACTAATTCATTAAAAAAAAATTTAATTGATCATACGACCTAAATTATTTCATCAGATACGCCAGCACTCATAAACGATCCTTTTGAAATTCTTCTAACAACATCGATTCTCAAGGTAAAAGTTTGAATCAAACACTTTTAGGAAATCGAGTGTCCTTACTAAAAAGCTACTGCATTAAAAAAAATTTCATTGATCATACGACCTAAATTATTTCATCAGATACGCCAGCACTCATTAACGATCCTTTTGAAATTCTTCTAACAACATCGATTCTCAAGGAAAAAGTTTGAATCAAACACTTAGGAAATCGAGTGTCGTTACTAAAAAACTACTGCATTAAAAAAATTGAATATACGACCTAAATTATTTCATCAGATACGCCAGCACTCATAAACGATCCTTTTGAAATTCTGCTAACAACATCGATTCTCAAGGCAAAAGTTTGAATCAAACACTTTTAGGAAATCGAGTGTCCTTACTAAAAAAACTACTGCATTAAAAAAAAATTAATTGATCATACGACCTAAATTATTTCATCAGATACGCCAGCACTCATTAACGATCCTTTTGAAATTCTGCTAACAACATCGATTCTCAAGGTAAAAGTTTGAATCAAACACTTTTAGGATATCGAGAGTCCTTACTAAAAACTACTGCATTAAAAAAAAAATGTAATTGATCATACGACCTAAATTATTTCATCAGATACGCCAGCACTCATAAACGATCCTTTTGAAATTCTGCTAACAACATCGATTCTCAAGGTAAAAGTTTGAATCAAACACTTTTAGGATATCGAGTGTGCTTACTAAAAAACTACTGCATTAGAAAAAAAAAATTGATCTTACAACCTAAATTATTTCAGCAGATACGCCAGCACTCATAAACGATCCTTTTGAAATTCTGCTAACAACATAGATTCTCAAGGTAAAAGTTTGAATCAAACACTTTTAGGATATCGAGTGTCCTTACTAAAAACTACTGCAATAAAAAAAACATTAATTGATCATAACGACCAAAATTATTTCATCAGATACGCCAGTACTCATAAACGATCCTTTTGAAATTCTTCTAAAAACATCGATGCTCAAGGTAAAAGTTTGAATCAAACACTTTTAGGAAATCGAGTGTCCTTACTAAAAAACTACTGCATTAAAAAAAAATTTTAATTGACCATACGACCTAAATTATTTCATCAGATACGCCAGCACTCATAAACGATCCTTTTGAAATTCTTCTAACAACATCGATTCTCAAGGTAAAAGTTTGAAACAAACACTTTTAGGAAATCGAGTGTCCTTACTAAAAAACTACTGGATTAAAAAAAAATTTAATTGATCATACGACCTAAATTATTTCATCAGATACGCCAGCACTCATAAACGATCCTTTTGAAATTCTTCTAACAACATCGATTCTCAAGGTAAAAGTTTGAATCAAACACTTTTAGGAAATCGAGTGTCCTTACTAAAAACTACTGCATTAAAAAAAAAATGTAATTGATCATACGACCTAAATTATTTCATCAGATACGCCAGCACTCATAAACGATCCTTTTGAAATTCTGCTAACAACATCGATTCTCAAGGTAAAAGTTTGAATCAAACACTTTTAGGAAATCGAGTGTCCTTACTGAAAAACTACTGCATTAAAAAAAAATTGATCATAACAACCTAAATTATTTCAGCAGATACGCCAGCACTCATAAACGATCTTTTTGAAATTCTTCTAACAACATCGATTCTCAAGGTAAAAGTTTGAATCAAACACTTTTAGGATATCGAGTGTCCTTACTAAAAAACTACTGCATTAAAAAAAAATTTAATTGATCATACGAACTAAATTATTTCATCAGATATGCCAGCACTCATAAACGATCCTTTTGAAATTCTTCTAACAACATCGATTCTCAAGGTAATAGTTTGAATCAAACACTTTTAGGAAATCGAGTGTCCTTACTAAAAAACTACTGCATTAAAAAAAAAATTTATTGATCATACGACCTAAATTATTTCATCAGATACGCCAGTACTCATAAACGATCCTTTTGAAATTCTTCTAACAACATCGATTCTCAAGGTAAAAGTTTGAACCAAACACTTTTAGGAAATCGAGTGTCCTTACCAAAAAACTACTGAATTACAAAAAAATGATCATACGACCTAAATTATTTCATCAGATACGCCAGTACTCATAAACGATCCTTTTGAAATTCTTCTAACAACATCGATTCTCAAGGTAAAAGTTTGAAACAAACACTTTTAGGAAATCGAGTGTCCTTACCAAAAAACTACTGCATTACAAAAAAAATGATCATACGACCTAAATTATTTCATCAGTTACGCCAGCACTCATAAACGATCCTTTTGAAATTCTTCTAACAACATAGATTCTCAAGGTAAAAGTTTGAATCAAACACTTTTAGGAAATCGAGTGTCCTTACTAAAAAACTACTGCATTAAAAAAAAATTTAATTCATCATGCGACCTAAATTATTTCATCAGATACGCCAGCACTCATAAACGATCCTTTTGAAATTCTTCTAACAACATCGATTCTCAAGGTAAAAGTTTGAACCAAACACTTTTAGGAAATCGAGTGTCCTTACCAAAAAACTACTGCATTACAAAAAAAATCATCATACGACCTAAATTATTTCATCAGATACGCCAGCACTCATAAACGATCCTTTTGAAATTCTTCTAACAACATAGATTCTCAAGGTAAAAGTTTGAATCAAACACTTTTAGGAAATCGAGTGTCCTTACTAAAAAACTACTGCATTAAAAAAAATTTAATTGATCATACGACCTAAATTATTTCATCAGATACGCCAGCACTCATAAACGATCCTTTTGAAATTCTTCTAACAACATCGATTCTCAAGGTAAAAGTTTGAATCAAACACTTTTAGGAAATCGAGTGTCCTTACTAAAAAACTACTGCATTAAAAAAAAATTTAATTGATCATACAACCTAACTTATTTCATCAGATACGCCAGCACTCATAAACGATCCTTTTGAAATTCTGCTAACAACATAGATTCTCAAGGTAAAAGTTTGAATCAAACACTTTTAGGAAATCGAGTGTCCTTACTAAAAAACTACTGCATTAAAAAAAAAATTAATTGATCATACGACCTAAATTATTTCATCAGATACGCCAGCACTCATAAACGATCCTTTTGAAATTCTTCTAACAACATCGATTCTCAAGGTAAAAGTTTGAATCAAACACTTTTAGGAAATCGAGTGTCCTTACTAAAAAACTACTGCATTAAAAAAAATTTTAATTGATCATACGACCTAAATTATTTCATCAGATACGCCAGCACTCATAAACGATCCTTTTGAAATTCTTCTAACAACATCGATTCTCAAGGTAAAAGTTTGAATCAAACACTTTTAGGATATCGAGTGTCCTTACTTAAAAAAAACTACTGCATTAAAATCTCAAACCCCGTAAAGCTCTTTTAAAAGATACAAAAACTACTTATTTAACACAAAAATTTCGTTTTTAATGGGCAGAAAGGAAAGAAAAACCACACGGAATCAGGCAACCGAGTCTCTCAAACCCCGTAAAGTGCTTTTAAAAGATACAAGAACTACTTATTTAACACAAAAATTTCGTTTTTAATGGGCACCAAGTAAAGAAAAACCACACGGAATCAGGCAACCGAGTCTCTCAAACCCCGTAAAGCTCTTTCAAAAGATACAAGAACTACTTATTTAACACAAAAATTTCGTTTTTAACGAACATCAAGTAAAGAAAAACCACACGGAATTAAGCAACTGAGTCTCTCAAACCGCTTAAATCTATTTTAAAAGATACAAAAACTAATTATTTAACACAAAAATTTCGTTTTTAATGGGCACCAAGAAAAGATAAACCACACGGAATCAGGCAACGGAGTCTCTCAAACCCAGTAAAGCTCTTTTAAAACATACAAGAACTACTTAACACAAAAATTTCGTTTTTAATGGTCACCAAGTAAAGGAAAACCACACGGAATCAGGCAGCCGAGTCTCTCAAACCCCGTAAAGCTCTTTTCAAAGATACAAGAACTACTTATTTAACACAAAAATTTCGTTTTTAATGGGCAACAAGTAAAGGACAACCACACGGAATCAGGCAGCCAAGTCCCTCAAATCCCTTAGAGCTCTTATAAAAGATCAACGACCAAATTATTGAACACACATAGTTAGATTTTCATGCGCCCACAGTCACGACACATCACACTGACTCAGGCCACCCAGTCTCTCAAACCCCGTAAATCTCTTTTAAAAGATATAAGAACTACTTATTTAACAAAAAAAATTCGTTTTACTTCTTCGTATAGTATAACGTTAAACTATTTTAAATTGACAACACTGTCCAAACATCACTTGTGTATTATACAGTACATATCGACGTATTCACAAATGCTAAACCCTTTTTTTTATCAGAAAAAAAATGGCAATTGCCAAAAAAAATTCTTTTGTCAAGGTTTATTAAATCACACATTTGCATCCATTGTTTTCTTAATCCCGATAAGACGCATGCCAAAAATGTTTTTCCTATATGTCTAGGCAAATAGCATGGGAAGGAACGTAAAGGCCCCAAATAACACAGGAAGGAACGTAAAGGCCCCAAATAGCACAGGAAGGAACGTAAAGGCCCCAAAGTATAACCTAGCACTCTACTGTCCAATAACTTTCAACTATTAAAAAGGGCACTAGCTTTCTCAATCTTCAATTAAACGAGCCCCTTTTGAAGTTTTTGCGGCAACTCCATCATAAAGAACGCTAAATGCCCTTAGGGCATAACTTACATCCGTCGCCCTTTGGAATTTAGGAGGATTGTTATCCCTAAGGACGTAATTTACGGAACATTCAACTACATTGAACAAAATGGCTATCTCTAAACTTTGATTGAATGTGTTTGGGGAAATGGAGGGCGTGAGAGTGGGGTTATTAGTCTCCACTCACTTTCGACTATTAAAAAGGGCAATTTCAATTTCCAATCAAATGAGCCCCTTTTGAAATTTCTACAACAACTTTCTATATAAACCTTATATGCCCCCAGGGCATAGCTTACAACCCTTGTACTGAAAGCTCTGATGGGGTTATCATCCTAAAAGACCTAATTTCCATAACTTTCGACTACGTTGAACAAAATGGATATCTTAAAATTTTGATTGGATGTCTTTGGGGAAATGGTGGCCGTGAGAGGGGCGTTAGTCGCCCTTCAATCACTTTCGACTATTAAAAGGGCACTAGCCCTTTCAATTTCTTATTGAATGAGCCCTTTTGGATGTTTTTACAACATCGCTTTCAATAAAAACCTTACATGCTCCCCAGGCAAATCTTAAAACCCTTGCCCGGAGGGTTGTGGGGGGGGGTTGTCATCCTTAAAGAACGAATTTCCAAAACTTTCAACTGCGTTGAATAAAATGGCTATCTAAAAATTTTGATTGGATGAGTTTGGAGAAAAGATGGGCGTGAGAGGGGGGTTAGTTGCCCCCAAATCACATTTGACTATTAAAAAGGGCACTCGCCCTTTGAATTTCCAATAGAATGAGCCCTTTTTCAAGTTTCTATGACAAATATTTCAATACAAACCTTATATGCCCCCAGAGTGTAACTTATAACCCTTGCCCTGAAGACTGCGGGGGGAGTGTCCTGCTCAAAGGTATAATTTCCTGAACTTTAAACTTCGTGGAACAATATGGCTATCTAAAAATTTTGATTGGATATGATAGGGGAATTGATGGGTTTCGAACAGGAGTTCGTCGCCTTCCAATCATTTTTGACTAATAAAAAGAGCACTAGCCATTTCCATTTCCAATCGAATGAGCCCTTTTTGAATTTTCTACGACGACGCATTCCTTATATGCTCCCAGGGCATAACTTACAACCTTTGCCCTGAGGGCTGTGGGGGAGTTTCCTCCTCAAAAACATAATTTCTATCTGGAAATCCACAACACTGAAGAAAATGGCTATCTAAAAATTTCGATTGGATGTGTTTGGAAAAATGGTGGGCGAGTGAGGGGGGCTAGTTGCCCTCAAATCACTTTCGAATATTAAAAAGGCCACTAGACTCATGAATTTCCAATCAAATGAGCCCTTTTTCAAGTTTCCACGACAAAGATTTCAATTAAAACTTATATGCCCCCAGGGCATAACTTATAACCCTTACTCTGAAGACTTTGGGGGGAGTGTCCTGCTCAAAGGTATAATTTCCTGAACTTTCACTGCGTTGAACAAAATGGCTATCTCAAAATTTTGATTGGATGTGTTTGGGTAATGATGGGCGTGGGGGGGGGCTAGTTGCCCTCCAATCACTTTCGACTATTAAAAACAGCATTAGTCCTTTGAATTTCCAATCGAATGAGCCTTTTTTGAAGTTTCTACGACAACTCATTCTATAAAAACCTTATATGCCCCCAGGGCATAACTTACAACCTTTACCCCGAGGGTTGTAGGGAAGTTTCCTCCTCAAAAACATATTTTCTATTTGGAAATCAACTACGCTGAACGAAATGGTTATCTCAAAATTTTGATTGAATGTGTTTGGGGAATGATGGGCGTGGGGGAGGGGCGCTAGTTGCCCTCCAATCACTTTCGACTATTAAAAAGGGCAGTAGCTCATTGAGTTTCCAATCGAATGAGACTTTTTTGAAGTTTCTACGACAACACCTTCTATAAAAACCTTATATGCCGCCGGGGCATAACTTAAAACCCTTGCCCCGAGGGTTGTGAGGGATTGTCCTTCTCAAAAAGATATTTTCTATCTGGAAATCAGCTATGCTGAACAAAATGGCTATCTCAAAATTTTGATTGGATGTGTTTGGGGAAATGATGTTCGTGGGGGGGCCTAGTTGCCCTCCATTCACTTTCGACTATGAAAAAGAGCACTAGCCACTCCAATTTCCGATCGAATGAGCCCTTTTAGAAGTTTCTACGACAACTCCTTCGATACGAAGTGCCCGGGTATGGAGAAAATAAAACACATTGTTTCAACATCGTTCTTTACATTATCATAGGTAGTGCGCTAGCGCTGCCTATGATAATGGGAAGATACTGGCAACAAAACCATAGCTGGTAAATTCGAAAATGTAAGTGTTTTGAGAAATGTAAAGTCAGTGGCACCAATTCACGAAAATGTAAAGGGGGGGGGCAAGGATTGTTTTTCCTCTTTTAATGGAGTTACAAGAAACAGAACATGATTGGGCAACATACTTAAAACAGGATGTAGCGGTGACTTTGCTGCTTAGAAAAATCATTGAATAATCAATCCATATTCATTTTCTTAACCTCCTCTTTTTTGAAGGCGATGATCATGATATCACTGAGTCTGTCATTTCCCGTTGTCGATCGCAGATACGTTGTAGATCGCAGTTGTCGATTCACACGTCCTATTGCCGAGAAGAATCGTTCATTGCTGGCGATGGTAACAGGCAAACTAACAATCAGCTTTATTAGTTTTAGCACTGCAGAATAGGCAATAGGCAAGTCGGATACAGTTTCGATTATTTGAAAAAAACTACGTTTTCTAAAGAGTTTAAGAGGCTGAGTCACAAGTTCGAACCTTAAAACGTACAGGGATTAGGGGGTACAGTTGGGGGCTGCCGCCCCCAAACCCCCGCTTTTGCAGCCTTTAAATAAAAAAAACAAGTTTTTTAAACTGAAAGTAAGGAGCGACATTAAAACTTAAAACGAACAGAAATTATTCCGTATATGAAAGGGGCTGTGCCCTCCTCAACGCCTCGCTCTTTATGCTAAAGTTTGACTTTCTCACAACTCTTTAAACAATAAAAACTTTAGCGTAAAGAGCGAGGCGTTGAGGAGGGCACAGCCCCTTTCATATACGGAATAATTTCTGTTCGTTTTAGGTTTTAATGTCGCTCCTTACTTTCAGTTTAAAAAAAACTTTTTTTTATTTAAAGGCTGCGAAAGCGGGGGTTTGGGGCGGCAGCCCCCCAACTGTACCCCCTAATCCCTGTACGTTTTAAGGTTCGAACTTTTGACTCAGCCTCTTTAACTCTTTAGAAAACGTAGTTTTTTTTCAAATAATTTCTCCACATTTTTGTACAGTTTATTACTTATTGTTGCTTGACTAACTGTTAGCTGATCCTGTTAGGAGTTAAAGTTGGGGGGCTGCCGCCCCTCAAACCCCCCGCTCTTGAACATTCTTGTGTTAAGGCTTTTAATTCCTGAATACTCAAATCAAATGCACAGTAAGATTTTCTTTTTTCAACTTGTCTTTGAGCATGCAGGTATACGGCATGTTATCAAAGCAGTGGATACTTACCTGTAACCTGAAGGCCGACTGTGATATTCTTCTGAAGACGCCTGTTGAGCCGAAGGATTTAATAGATTGGATTTAAAAAAGAAACTGAGTTTCTTTTTTAAACTTTAAGTTCAATATATAAAAAATTTCCTCTGACGGGGAATCGAACCCGGGTCTTCCGCCTGACAGTCAGGAGTAGCGACCACTGTACCACAGAGACAATTTTTAAATTATTTTTAGTCTCTGGAATCTATTTTTGACGCAAGCAAATCCCCACAAGACTTGATATTTGGTTTTTGGAAAACAGGGAAGGAGTGATCGGATTGAGCTGAAATTGAGGATAAGCTCCCAGGCCCCAGGAAAGCTTATCCTCTAAATTTCAGCCCGATCGGACAACGTTAAAGGGGGGCTCTGGTGGGAAAAATTAACATGGGCTCTTATAGGAAAACGAGTTTTTTCGTAAATGTAAATTCGGGTGATAATTTTTTCGGTCTGAAAATATCAAAAGACCCTGCTGGGTCGAATTCCGGTTCGAATGAGTCCTCATTCACCCGGATCCGTTGCCATCTGTGGCCTGTAGGCGTGGCTGATAAAAAAAAAGAGAAATGAACATTAAGTGGCTATGTTTGTTTTTCGAAAAACAGGGAAGGAGTGATTGGATTGAGCTGAAATTTTGAGGATAAGCTCCCGGGCCCTAGGAAAGCTTAACCTCAAAATTTCAGCCCAATCGGATAACGTTAAAGGAGGGCTGTGGTCGGAGGGTCGAAACTTCCGGCCCACTTTTACCCATGAAGATAAAGTCGGAGGGGGGGTGGTGAAATTTTGCACGTTTCTTAGTTGGAGCTTGGGCTACAAAATGCGATCACCACTGTCTCTCTGCGACCGCTAGGAAATCGCTTAACATTGTGGTGGGTCGCCTCTTTAAAGAGGCACAAGTCTGCCTCCTTGATAGCCTGGAGAAGATCCAGTTTTGAAGTGCCACAGTTTTGCAAAAGAAAACTGGGATTTTAGGGCATAGTCATCAGCACCAAGAATCCCTTGATAATGACACATTACCCTTCCAACTTTCGAAAATTCGAGGAAATCAAAACTTAGAAGGGTGGAAGGCAGTTTAAAACAAAGTCATTGAGATAAACAGTGCTATTTAGTGGCTGACCAATACAAATGACCAGTCTCGGTAGTCCAGTATAGCAAATAATTAAAATATAAAATAGGTAATAAATAGAAGTAACAACGTCTTCTTCAAATTTAGGGGGATCACACCCCCTCTCCCTTCTGCTTCCTCTATTTACGCCACTGTGTAAAATAATGATATAACAGAAAGTTTAAGGCATTAAGTGTGATTAACAGTTGCTATATTTAGAGCCATTTCATTATGTTTAGCTCCAATTAAATTCAGAAAATTTGGATTCTGTAAGAATACCAATATGTTCATATTTACCAATTATGGTATTTCAAATACTACTACTACTACTAACAACTCATCGCAGAACCAAGCCGCCTGAGGTCAACACAGCTACGCACGCTCCTCCTCCACCCCAATCTATTCAAAGCCTCCCTTTTTACACCCGCCCACGAAGTTCCCATTTCCTTTAAATCTTTCTTTATGACGTCCTCCCACCCCAGACGTGGACGACCTGCTTTCCGTTTAGCCCTAGATGGTTGGCCGAAAAGAACAATCTTCGGCAATCTGTCATCCTTCATCCGCACAACATGCCCTAACCACCTCAACCTTTCTTTCATTATAGACCTAGAAAGCGGTATTGAACCACATTCTTCGTATAGCCTATTGTTTGAAATACGGTCAGTCAGCCGAGTACCAAGAACAAGCCCTGAGTAATTTCTCTGGAAAACATCTAGCAAATCTTCATCCGCTTTTTGAAGCGCTCATGCTTCAGAGCCATATTTGACCACTGTCACCACTTTAGCTTCTAAGATTCTAATCTTGGTTTGCAGACTTATCTTCCTATTCTTCCAGACTTGTTTTTTAACTGTGAAAAAACACCCTGAGCCTTGGCTATTCTATTTTTAACATCTTCACTGCTCCCACCATCTTTACTAATAATACTACCAAGGAAGTGAAGCTGCCAACCTGATCAATCTTTTCATTACACAACGTCACCTTTTCATCTTCACTTATTCGTAGCCTTAGTGACTTAGTCTTCCTAACATTAATTTTCAAGCCAATACTAGCACCCTGAACTCGCAAAACCTCTAAAACTTCATTCATTTTGCTAACACTTTCATCTAAGATGCATAAATCATCAGCATAATCCAAGTCCAGGAGAATTTTTCCTCTCCCTTTGATTCCGTGGTCTCCCATTGCCTTTCCTGTGCTCCTTAAAACAAAGTCAATCAAAATAATCCATGTAAAGGGTGATAGCACACGACCCTGCTTAATTTCTGATTTAATACAAAACCAGCTGCTATCCTCACTTCCTCCCTCAACCGCAGCAGGGTTATTCTCTTACATAGCACTAATCCCTTTAATGTATTTGTCTGGTATACCCTACAAGGATAAAACCTTACTAAAGCTCTTCTATCAACAGAATCGAACGCTTGCTTATAATCTATAAAACTGAGGACCAAAGGTGTTTGAAAACTTAGGCACTTCTCAATTATTAGCCTAAGAGTGAAAATTTGGTCAACACATTCTCTACCTTTTCTAAAACCGCACTGCTCTTCTCTTAAAACTTTGTCTACGGCATCTCTCAGTCTAAAAATTATCATATTACTAAGCAATTTGCTACCTACAGAGAGCAGACTAATGCCTCGATAATTACCACACTCACTTTTATCACCTTTCTTATAAAGTTGCTTAATTAAGATTCTCCTAAAATCGTTTGGTACTTCCCCTTATTCAAAAATCATATTCATAATCTTCAGTAACTTATATCTAACCTCAGAGCCACCATATTTAAGAAACTCATTTACCACCCTATCAGCACCTGGAGCCTTATTATTCTTTAGTCCTTTTAGTACTGTTGCTAATTCCTCCTCACAAAACAAATCTTCCTACACATCCAAGGAATCACAAACTTTTTCATTTTCCTGTATATCTTTTCCTGCAACTCTATCTCGGTTAAGCAAATTCTCAAAATGTTCGACCCATCTCGCTTTAGCTTTTTCCTTATCGCTAATTGCCACCCCATTCCTATCTTTAACTGGGACAAGTCCGGATTGACTACTACCTCTCAATTTGTTAACGTGCCAGTACAATATTTTACTATTATGCCGTCTAGCTGCATCTTCTAAATCCTCGGCAATTTTATCCATGGCCTCCACTTCACACCTCCTTAGTTCATATTTCAATGCTTTCTCCACTTTCTTTACATTTCTTTTGTTTTCATGCGATCTATCACTCAGATAATAGGTTTAAATAACTAGGATAATAGGTCAAAATAACAAAAAGTCACACTATTCCCCACTATTTTCACTGTTTCCTTGGGGATAACCCTAGAGACCCTAACCCCTGTATGCAAACGTGTTTGAGAAGAATCAATCTGCTAAATTTGTCTGAACGTCCCTGAAGGTTTTTAGTGGCAGGAGGGGTCGAAAATTCAAATATTTTGGTAGCTTTCTTTCATTAGCGACACCATATGGTGGAAGACCAAAGGGTTGTGGCATGGCCTCCTCAAAGTACAGTATTAAAAATGCATTATTAAAGGAACTTGTCTAATGGAGCAAAACTAACGTTTTCTTAAGTTTTATCCATCCTGTGTAAATTCTTAGCTCTTGCCCTGTCAAAAAAATTTGAGATGACCTTACCTTCACAACACGAGATATAGGACCCCCTCCACGGAAAAAATTCACGGGGGTGAAGTTTTCCTTCTTTTATCATTATTTTACACAGTGGTGTCAATTGAGAGGAAGCTGAGGGAGGGGGGTATGATCCCCTTGACCTTGCTACTTCTATTTATTAGGTATTTTATGCTTTAATTATGTGCTATACTGAACTACCGAGACTGGCTGACTGGTCGTTTGTATTGGTCAGCCACTAAATAGCACTGTTAATCTCAATTACTTTATTTTAACCTGCCTTCCACCCTTCTAAGTTCTAATTTCTTCGAATTTTCGAAAGTTGGAAGGGTAATGTGTCATTATCAAGGGATTCTTGGTGCTGATGACTATGCCCTGGAATCCCAGCTTTCTTTTGCAAAACTGTGGTACTTCAAAACTGGATCTTCTCCAGGCTATCGAAACTGTATCCGAGTTGCCTATTGCCTATTCTGCAGTGCTAAAACTAATAAAGCTGATTGTTAGTTTGCCTGTTACCACCGCCAGCAATGAACGATTCTTCTCGGCAATAGGACGTGTGAAGGATTATCTGCGATCGACAACGGGAAACTACAGACTCGTGATATCATGATCATGGCCTTCAAAAAAGAGGAAGTTCAGAAACTGGATATGGATTGATATTCAATGATTTTTCTAAGCAGCAAAGTCACCCCTACACCCTGTTTTAAGTATGTTTATCCAATCACTGACTTCACATTTCTCAAAACACTCTTACATTTTCGGATTTAACAGCTATGGTTTTGTTGCCTGTATCTTCCTACTATATTGTCATAAGACAAAGCATATGGCTTACTCCATTTTTATTTAAAACTAATAAGAAAAAAATACAAACTTTGTTTAAATCTTAAAGTTAGCAGATATGGGTATATGTAGATACAAACACAAATCCGTGTTTTCCCTAATTCTAGGACCTTAGTGCACGTACTTTTAAGTCAATCTTCACATTTCGTTTTCAAAATTAAGACTTGATTTTTTTAAGGTTTTTTTTTTTTTTTATCGGTTATCTGTTCTTCGTTTTCTTTTTTTCCAAAGTCAATTACCACCTTCTTGAAAAGTTAGTGATTAGTTTCTTGTAGGCAGAAATTGACTTCACCAAAATGGAACCTCTTTAAGGGCATGAAGTTAAGCTGGAAGGATAAAATACGACTTAATAATGTGATCTGGAGATGTTGGCATATGCAATGTAAGTCTGATATATTTTTTCTACTTTTCTTATTCTTTTCCTCTTTTTTATCTCTCCTTTGCTATTTTTCCTTCTTTTCTTATTTCTCCTTTCTTTTCCTAGTTTGCAAATAATTTCTTAGACTAAGACCACTCTGTCTTTTCATTTACAACTGAAACAAAATGTGGTAAAAAGTTTTTTAATGCAACACTGCAACATTTAAAAGGGCCTTTTTAATTGAAAGAAAAAAACCTGAATATTTGGCTTCACCTCTAAAAGCCTTTGTCAATGAAAAAAAAAACAGCCTAACAAAACATGTAAAGAAGAACACACCAAATTCTATACAAAAAAAAGAAAACGAAAGGAAAACTCACATTTAAAGTCCAATGTGGTAAAGCACCAAAGCACAAACAATGAAGCAGCAAACAATGAAACAGATGCACATGGGTAGGTTGAAGTAGGCCACACCAAATCTCTCAACATAGAATGAAATTAAAAGACTTCAGTTTTACTTTTGCTGATTTGTTGACTGTAAGTAGTGCATTGGCCTTCAAAGTTGTTAATCATGAGGCCATTGAACTGGAGAACTGACTAGAGGTTTTCAGCACTATATTTAAGAAGAACTGATGTGTCTTCTGTGCGCTTGAGTCTTTCTTCAAACCCAGGAAGGACGAAGTGTATCGCTAATAAAACAGCAATGGTGCGAGTTTGGTGTCCGTTTGGGTGCCAAACATAAGCTTGGTCTATTCTTTGTAATCTTCTCTCAGGAAAAGGCTGGAGACACACTGGTATCAGCTTTGCAAAAATTAATTGCTAAAAGGAGAATATGTCATCCATAATTATGCACATTATTTGCACATTATGCACATTATTTGCACCATAATTTGCACATTATGCATCCATAATGTGCAAATTTTAGACTGCTATGGAATGACGTTTAAGGTCAGAGGCCTTTTGTCATTTGACTAAAAGATCAACACTTGCACTTCCTTGATCCGGCCACTTGACCGTGAGGTGGGACAAGTGCTTTAAGTAAATAGTTGTGCTGCAGCCTTTCAGACATCCGCACGGATAAAGGTCAGGGGAAGCTGAGACCTGTGACATTAGCTCATATTTATAGACGTTTCTGGTGCCTTCAAAAAGTTTGGAGCTGGTGAAATTAGACATAACTTGTTACAAAATTTGGGAGCCTTTACTTTGGGAATGATACAAACGTAGGCTTTCTTACAAATACTAGGTAAAACTTGCTCTTATGAGTACTGATTAGAAATGGGTAGATGGGTTTGGCAAGAAAAATAGCGTATTCACGTAATAGCTTCACAGGAAGCTCACTGTGGTAGGGTGCACAATTGCTCTTCAGTTTAATCTCTTTGTAAATGACAAAGTCAGAAACCACTATATCATCAGTCCCTGCCTCAGAAATGAGACTATCAAATTTCTCAATTGGTGATTAATGAAATAGTATTGCATATTGGTAAAAAGGGGCTCTTTCAGAAGCTGTACCAAGGTATTATTTTCCTTGAGCAGCCTTAAGCCACTGGGCGTCCCAGTGGCCTTTATCAGTAAATCTTTTTAATGAGGAATGCAAATTTTTAGGACCTGTGGTAAGTAAAGGCATAATTTTATTTGTCACATGCTGCCTCCGCGCCCGTTTATTTGGTTTAACTATAAGGCTGCGTAACTTGGTAGAACCAACAATGTTACCAGAACTTTAAAGACGGTGGCAAGTCTTAATTTGACCCTTTAGGTTGTAAGTGATCTATGGTTCATCAATGTCACTCACAATCATCACTTTTGTTGGCAAGAAGACCAGACTCTCCTGGGTTGAGGTATTTAGTTAATTCACTTCGATGTTCATATCTGGTTCTGAGCAAATGTCCTCGAAGTCATAGAGTTACTGATTCAGCAACCAAATACGGATATCGAGTCTTGGGTCAGTTGTCTTACTGCACTTTGACTCTTTTGGTTTCGAGATTGCAGAATTAACTATCCCGAGGTTGATGAAGCGGTCTGAGTATTGAAGCAGTCTTACGGTTTGTTGTGCATAATATAAGTCTATCAGCAAGTCGGGAGCACCAATTTCTGGTTGCTTACACTATCACAGCAAGAAACTTGGTAAAGTCAACAAAAAAGTAATTAAACTGAAATGAGGATAGGCAGCTATTTTATCCCACGTGTAATGTCATCTTAAACGATTTGGCTGAAAAAGACACCTTTTTATTTAATTTAATCAATCAGCAGGCAATTTTTTTCCAAGAAATCAAGCTGAGATGCTATTACATTTAAGTTTATTTCAGGAATACTGGTTTAGTTATAGGCATGAGATAAAAGCGAGGCCATATCCAGGTTTTTTTCGGAGGGGGTTTTATTCAAAGATTTTTTTTCGGGAGTGTTTTACACAAAAAAAAAACCTCAAAAAACGGATACAGAATTTGTTTATATCCATTTTTGTTATGTTTTTACGAGTCAAACAAATATTTCGGGGACCCCCCCCCTCTGGGTACGGCCTTGGATAAAAGAAAGACAAAAACAGGTGAAATCAAACAACATGGTTAATAAATGTGTTTGACACAGTTTTTTTTTTTTTGAAATCATGAAAAATAGAATGCTGTAATGTATTTTTTATTTTTAGAGCTTTGTGTTTATAATGTGGAACAATGGCAGGTATAAAAACAATTAAAGAGGCAATCTATTCATTCGAGTCCATTCATTTATCAGGTTAGAAAGAAAGGAGTTGTGCTAGTTGATGGAAAGTCAGTTGAGCTCAAGAAGTGAGTTGTCAGTTGAGTTTGTTGTCAGTTGAAAGAAAGTCAGTTGAGCTCAATGGACTCAAGAAGTGAATTAAAAAAATCAGTTACAACAGTTACAGACAAAATAGTGATATTTTTTTTTCAAAGTACAATAAAAAGTTGGCAAAAAAGGGTCTAGTTTTAAAACCTCTCAATTAAAGTAAAAAAAAGTGTCTTTAAGGCTTTTACTGTTTTTGGTTGATTATTTTCAAGAGTTTGTTACCTCAAAGATTCTCTTTTGGGGACCACTACGCCCAAATACAATTTTGAAGGGCAAAAAGAAACAGCCTTCATGCTTGAAAGTACAATGAAAACATCTCCATTAAAAACCATGCGACAAGACACAAACCGGGATGAAACATGCACAATACAATAGACACAGAAATGACATGAAAAAAGGAGATAAACATAGTGTTACATGAATTGAATTGGGAATTATAGAGATATTTCAATGTCGTCTGGGTAAACAGGTCATAAGATGGTAAGATTCAGGTTTAAAAGTTGCTTTCCTGTCTTATAGTGTCAAGATTCTTTCAGATTTTCAGAATTCTGCTTTTTCATACTATGGTCCAACAATTTGATTTTTCTTTTTTCTTCCTTTTTTCTTCTATTTCTAATTCTTTTTTTAAGAAGGCTAGGTCTATATAAATCTTGGAATATGTTAGGCTACCAGAATCGGTAATTTTACCAGAAAAGTTTAGGTTGCCATTAATCAATGGCTAGTTGGAGCCAAGACAGATAGTCAGAGTGAGAGACACAGCTGCTGGCATAAGCTTTTTTCAGGAATGTATAAAAATAATGTTATTTTCACTTGTTGATAGATAAGATAAGATTTATTGCTGAAAAACGGCTATCACAAGCCCAAAAGGGCCGAATTCGCACTTTAGCGTCAAATAAAGCAAAAAAAAGAACAACAAAAACAAACAATCAAAAAACAACAGGAAATTATAAAAGGGTCAATGTCAAATACGTAAAAATGTTAAAAACAAAACAAAAAAAAACTCATAAAATTACAAGGCCAATGTCAAGTCAGCAAAAATGCCAAAAAAAAACGAAAACTCGTAAAATTAACAAGAGGATAAAGTAAAATTAAAACATAAATTTAAGTTAGTTGGTGACTAACAAACATAAATAAAAAACCTCCAAATTTGCAAAATGGGCAATAAATTTAATAACTATGAGGTAAAGAGTGAGTGAGGGGGGAAGGAGGCAGCGGATATTCAATGGTTGAAAAAGTCAACTATGTAAGGGATAAAAGTTCTTCTATATCTTTCAGTGCAAACTCTTATTGGGACAAGAAGGGGGGTTCTTTATTGACACAGAACGCGGGAGGCGGGGTCAAAGGGGTGAATATTGGCCAGGGAAAAGGGGAGTTGTTCGAGGGTTATGGAGGGCATTGTTAGCAAAACGCAAGGTGATTTTTGCTTTCCTTTCTCTAAGGGTCACAAGATTAGCTCTCCTAAAAAGGGACATATAAGGTACTTTACCCTTATTAAAGATAATTCTTAGGCACGTTTGTTGGCCTGCCTCTATTCTGTCCGACAATTCAATGGAAATGCCAGGATGCCAAACAGGACAGGCGTACTCAAGGGTTGGGGGTACAAATGACAGGAAAATCCTCAAACAGTGCGATTTAGGGTATTTAAATTTTTTAAGGAGGGAAAATGCGGCATTTGCACGTTTTAAGATGTCATTAATATGACAATCCCATTTTAAGTCGCTTGAGATGGTAACGCCCAGTAATTTCATAGCGGTAACGGACATTTCAGGAAGGACGAGATAGGAGAAAGAAGGGAGAGTTTTGAGGAAACTATTGGTAACAATAGTTGACTTTAAAGGGTTGACTTTCATAACATCAGCGAGAGCTTCGACTGATGTAGACTCCAAGATGTCCAATGGGTAGGTTGTGTAATTTTCGAAACTCGTCTGTGAGAAGGTTAGATCACCAACGAAGTTTCATCTATCTAGAAAATAAACACCAAGGCTATTTTTCACTGTAGGACATAAAAAAGAACCTAAGAGGCTTACTTGAGACACACCATTTTAAATTGGGAGGGGATCAGAATATACATTCAGGTATTTCACGACTTGCGTTCTGTTAGAGAGGAAAGGCGCAATTATTGTAATTAAATAAGGGTTAACTTGAAAGTCATTAGATAGCTTTTCTAATAGTATATTGTGGTTGATTAAATCAAAAGCTTTTTTGCAAGTCAACAGCGATAACATTGAGCCAGGTATTGGGTTTTTCGAGTGCGTTACATATTGTGTCCATAAGGTGAAAAAGATAGTGGGTAGTAGATGTAGAGCGTAGGTTTCCGAATTGTCTCTGGTCAACATTTGGGATTATCTTTACTTTCAACCACTCAGCTAAAAAGCTTTCATATAACTTCATCCATCTAAGGATGAATGATAGTCTATCATTCATCCATCTAAGGGAAAAACTAAGGTAGATAGTCAAGGAACTTTAGGGATGATCGAGATTTTTGAGCTGACTCTGACGGACAATGTCGACTGGACTTGTATGCAAAGGGGAGGGGGCTGAATCAAGTTGCCATTAATCCATGACTAGTTGGAGAAAAAGCCAAGACAAATAGAGTGAGAGCTACAGCTGGCATAAGCCTTTTTCAGGATATATAGAAATGGGCGTTACAAACTGGATGACTTAGTATAGACTGACCCTAAAATTAGTGATACGTTTGCAGGGGCTGCAACTCTAAATAAGAGATATATCTTTGTCAGCTAGATACAATCTGTACTTTGAGCTGTGGTTCGACAGGATATGATCTATAGCTTTCTTAAAAGTGGAGTTAACTTAAGTTAATTAATTAATTTTAATTAACTAATTAAAATTGTTAAATTTTATTTAAGATCAAATTTGTATTAATAATTTAATCAATTGTTATTTAAATTAATGGTTTAACTATAAAATTAAAAAATTAGATTAATGAATTAATTTTAGTGTTATTTTAATGAATTGACTGGATAAAATCTATAGTCTGTTGAAATACGGAGTTAACATGCCTTCACTTAGAATAGATCTTTATTTCCAGTTATTTTCAAACATCCTGGCACAATTGTTCAGTTTGCTTCCCCTTTGGATGTGGATAATCATTGTAAACCTGAAGCAATAGTCCTTGAAGGGAAATACTGGAAGCGTCGACTTGCAACAGTCACTGCTGAGTACAAAAAATGGCGAATTTTCTACAAGAATAAAGTAATGGGCCGACATCTTTCTGGAAGTGATCAGGTATAAATTATTTTAAATTATTAAATTGATTTGTAATTAAATAAGTTAATAATCGATAATTTATTGATAAATTAAATTATTTTGTTCTCAGTGGCTTGATTTTCTGATATAAAGCTTTTTGATTAAATAAAGAGGAACTTCTGGAGTTTAGCCAAGATAAAACGCAGCCAAAAAGAGCCGAAAATATGTGATCAATACAAGTTATTTTTAGTGACAATTTTAATGTTGCCTGGGCTTTCAGAAATTTTCAATTTTTTTTTTCAAAGATAGTTAAAAAAAATTCCTTATTTGTATTATTGAATCGAAAGTTTTAGAAGGAGTAAGATAATGGGGTTGTCTCAGAACTCAATTATCATTAATGTTGTCATTATTTATTCTTATTAATTAATGAATTTCGATGAATCGATTAAATTAATTAATTCTTTTTAATTAATCCTTATTACCGTCAGCCTAAAACGCAGGTAACAACAAGTCATGAGTAATATACAATGAAACAAAAAATATAGTGGAATTGTCACCTTGTGAACAGGAAATTTGGGCATGCTTAAATTCTCATACAAAAATAGTCATAAATAATAGAAATAGAACAAATTTAAATTTTATAATTTCGCCAAATTTGTAATTTTCATAGATTTCTATTTATTTATTGGATTTCAAATCTGAAATCCAATACATAAAAATTTTCTGATTTAAGTAACATACGAATGTTTTTATTATAGTATTTAGGTCAATAATTTATAGTCTAAATTTCGTAGCTAGTTTAGAAGGGGAATCTTGCGCCAAGATTAGTAAAACCTAACAGTTCTCAGCCTGGGCCCCCGTGTTCCTCTCTTGTCCCCTCCCCCCGTCCCTATAAAAAAAATTAGTGCGTAAATCTTTCTATAAACTCTAATTTGTAATTAACAATGGCCATAACCTTCAAAAAGAAGTAGGAAATACTTAAATGTGACTTTTAAATTTAATACAAAAGGGTGGAGATTTATGCTTCAAAGAAAATTACTCAACTTCTACTAAGAGAAATAATGAACACATGAAAAAGAAATAATCCTGCGTTTGGTTAAGTTTTAGGATTATTTTTTTTTCCTTTTTAGATATGTAATCTCTTCTTCTCAAATTTGCCTCAAATTAATTCAAATTCGAATTAATGAAAACATAAAACAAATAATCGTGTGTTCGGTTAAGTTTGGTTTTTTTTGTCTTTTTTTTTTTTGTCTTTTTAAGATATGTAATGTCTTCTTCTCAAACTTGCCTCAAATTAATTCAAGCTTGAATAAATGAAAACATGAAAAAAGAAAAATCCTGTGTTTGGTTGTTTCAGATTTTTTTTTTTTTTTTTTTTTTTTTTTTTTTTAGATATGTAATTTCTTCTCAAATTTGCCTTAAATTAATTCATATCTGTATTAATGAAAACCTGAAAAAAATAATCCTGTGTTAGGTTAAGTTTCAGGAAGATTTTCTTTTTCTTTTTTAGATATGTAATGCCTTCTTCTCAAATTTGCCGGAATAGTGAGCATTTTTGGCATACGAAATTGTAAACAAAAATTCCGAATTTAAGGAATTTTTATTTTCATTTAGGCTACATTTTAAATCCAGAATCCATATTATTGACAAAAAAGTTATATGATAGGGAAAAGCAGCTAAAGATTACAGATTAAAATTTCTCAATTTCCTTCAGGGAGGTAGGGTCAGATTCAAGTTTTCTGCACTTCTGTTGTAAATAATCCATTTTGTATTACCAAAGTTTTTATTTGTAATTTTAGATATATTTAAGATAATTTTTTGAATCGCATTGGCCTGCTATAATATAAAGAAAGAAACGATCAAAAATGGGACTTTCAAGGACAAACGAAAATAGCCTACTGAAAAATTATCTGCTTTTGGTTTCCTGGTTGAAGGACAATTTCCTTGAAAATATTTTTTGTTCGCGCTGAAGAAGAGAGACGGTTGTCCTTTTGAAATATTCGCTTTGTGTTTTTTTTTTAGTATTTTCGTTCAGCCTTAAAAGCCCGATTTTTGATCATTTCTTTCTTTATATTAAATGTATTGGAAACCTCTGTATTCTTACCTGTAAAATGAGAGGGGGTTCTTCGAAGGGCCCCCGCTCCTTGCCTCCAGAGACAAATTATGGTTTAAGATGTACCCCTTCTATATCTTCAACCTTCCCCTCTAGTTAGTTTATTGCCGCCAGTGTTTGAAGTATGACAGTTTCATTATTTCCTGTTTAGTGTAAATATTTAAAATAATAAAAATATTATAAAATAGTAAATATTATAAAAGTTAAAATATCTAGATGTTTCCCTGAGAAACTATTTAATTATTATAACTTATTATTTATAACTTATAATTATGTAACTTATCATAGTTTAGTTATTAAACGTATTATAAACTATTATAAATAAATAAAAAATAATTTACTCGTTTGAGTGACTGAATATGAAACAATAAAACCTACGAAAAATGTGGTACAATCTTGCTGTCGAGGGTTATAATGGAACATCACGAAGATGTCTAGGTTATGTCTTATACAGGAAGTCTGAGAGGTTACTAAAAATTGTGCGTTTTGGCAACCCAGCATGGACCAATGAAAACCAGGGCATCCTTCAATGTGGTTAGAAAAAGTAATAAAAAATCCAGAAGTAATTTATCATAAGTTATTTGTTCATGCAAATAGCAGCCTAAAATAGCACAGCACATTTAGACCCTAAAATACCTAATACCTACAATAATACCTACAATAGCACAATGTTCAGCCTAAAATAGCACAACACATTTAGTCCCTAAAATACCTAATACCTACAATAATACCTACAATAGCACAATGTTCAGCCTAAAATAGCACAACATATTTAGTCCCTAAAATACCTAATACCTACAATAATACCTACAATAGCACAATGTTCAGCCTAAAATAGCACAACATATTTAGTCCCTAAAATACCTAATGTACAGTATACAGTAAAATACCTAAAAATACAGTATACAGTAAAATACCTAAAATACCTAAATACCTAATATACATTTAGTCCCTAATATACAGAAGGAGCTAAATTTCTAATCGTGAATGTAATCAGAAGTATGACCAAAGCTGAGGGATCTAATTTGTAACTGAGTGTCCATAATTATAAGTGACCATTATCTAACATTGAATAAGTCTAATCGCAAGTATGGCTGAAAGGAGGTGGGGTGTCAACCCCCATAAGAAATCCAAAACGGACAAAAGTGCATAATTTTGCAAAATTCTTAGAAACTAGCACTTTTTTAGAGAAGAATATCTATTTAGGAAACGTCAGTCCCCCTCCCCTGGATTTGTTGCAGGCTCGCTTCCCCTGGGGAAAAGTTTCTACGGAGGCCCTTTGCTAATACTTAATATTATTAATCGATTTCATCTTTCTATTCAATACAGTGTGTACAGTTGTCTCCATTTTGTCAGGTGCAGAGACTCATTTTGATTTAAAAATTGTTCGTTTTTGCTTCATCCATCATGTCCCCTGCGCCCATCGTATAGCCCTCTATAAAATAACCTACGTGTGTATGCATGGCCCCGGCCTTGCCATCAAGCTTTTTTGGAATTCTCTTTAAACTGCGGCATATTTGCACATGCAACGCAGGGGGATCTTCACGGTGCTGAACCATCGTTTGACCCCCCCCCCCCTTGTATTTGCATAGACGGCTTGAAATATTTTAACCATGAAGATACATTGCAAACTTTAAATCAATTTTCAGAATTAGCCACCTTTTCTTGGAATTATAAAAAATGTTGTTTGCAGACTGTTTAAACTTTGAACGGCTTAATGATTTCCATAGTCTTATCAATAATGTAGTTTATTTACCTCTAAAAATACGAGCTTCCTGATTTAAAGTTTTCTTAGAAGACCCCTAAGCATCTTTGAAAGGTGTCAGTAGAGGCAATAAGATAAGTTAAATGAGATTCAGTTATTTTATTATTCTGATTTAAAAAACGCTAAAAAGATAGGATATAAGCAGGGGAAGAGGTCTTTGTGCATGGTACTCCAAAATAAATAAAGATCTCGTTATTTTTCAGCCTTTTTGTTTGATTAATTTACCTGTGGTTTTTTTTTTTTTTTTTTCATCCCTGAAACTTTACTTCAGCAACAAATATCTCTATGCGTTCCTGTTTCAAACCACCAAACAGTTTTTCATTAGAAACGTTTTTCGTTAGAAGAATTTTTTCATTACCGTTCTTCATTAGATTCCAAAAGCGTTTTTCATTACATTCGGCTTTTTGCAAGACTTTAGGCCCTGATAAGACCACTTCAAGGTGGTCTTAAATGTGCTTTCTCAAATTTTTTTACCTCCTTCTCAATACGATCTTGTTTTATTATCTCTGAGCGGTTTCCCTTTTTTGTTAGTTCTGGAGCAAGGATTTGTAATCTTCGCGTGGTTTTTACGGAATTTATATGTACATTGTTTTAAGGGAAAAATTATGTCTAGCTCCATTAACTGAGTCAGTAAATTAGCCAAAAATAGTCTTATCTTCTTTTGCAATCAAAGGTCATGTTTGGATATAATTACTTTACAACGCTGTCTATGCTTCAGGAACTTGTGAGAATTTTTTTTCCTTTTTTTATAACAGGAATCGCAGCACTGACCGCCAATGCCGTAATCTGGGAGGGGTTACCAGGTATGAGCCCCCTCCCCCTGAATTTATATCCAACTGTAAAAAAAAGTAACAAAAATGCATATAAATAAGTTTTTGATGAGTTTTGTTGTTTTTTGTACACCCCCACCCCCAAAAAAAGCAAAAAAAAAACCTCCCGAACATTATCCTGGATACACATTTGCTAGCTACACTCATGATACGTTGTTAATCTTGGTTACTAGTCCGTATAAAACAGTTGAAACTCTTCGTGAGAGAGTTAATGACGGTTTATTGCTTCTCCTAAGGGGCTATTAAATATAGCTTATGGTAACTAATTGTAAGATGAAGCTTTTTGGCCAATATTACTGCAAATCGGAATATGTGCAATTCTTTGAAGCTTATTTTTCCCAAACTTTATTTGCTTTAGTATGCTAAATTTGAAAATTCATTGTCAAGGAGTAAAAATCCAAGATAATGATTCAGGGCTTGATTCAGACCTAAGGGTACACTCAGTGTCAAGGGTGTCTGCGCTGGAAGGGATGACGCTGTTGGAAGGTGGTATGTTTGAAAGCTCTTTACGGAAGTTTGTAGGCCCTTGGGTACCAAGAGTTCTCTAATTTTCCTGTTGTTTTATATATTTTTTATCTACTGCTCTGATTGTTTTTCATGTTGTTTTGAATTTACCCCCACCCCAGTAAAAAAAAATTGTGTCTGGCTGAAATAAAAAGTATCTGGCTGAAAATTTTTATATATCATTCCTCTCCAGATTCCAGATTTAGAACACTTAGACATCTCTTTTTTTGGGGTGGGAACGTTCCGACTTCACAAAGTAGACCTGTTTAGTCCTAGGATCGTCTGGGTTCCAAAAATAATCAAAGTTACCTATCCGCCGTTAACAGGTGGGGAGGGCCTTTCACTTTTAAAATATGTCTGTGCTTCATCCCTGGGCTGTACCAAACATGTAAACTATCTCCCTCGAGGGAATTTTGAATTTGATGACATTTCCTCAAAAATATATTAAATATAGGAAATGAGGTTAGAGAGGTGAATTTCAAGGAACCGAGAGGCACCCAAGTTTTCTGGTGACGATAATCAGTATCGGCGAGGAGACGAAGAGGTACTTTCGTTACATCAGCTCTGGCTGGCATTATGTTGAAGACTTCCTCAGAATGAGAGTAAAGCATATAGCCTACTTTTAGAGTATTAGCACCCCCTAGCAAAATTCCCCTGTGGTTGGTTTTTGTCGTGAAATTCTTCTCACGTGTCAGTACCTTTTCCTCTAGGTGCTAATTGGATGAATGTCTCCCTGAAAATATGAAAAAATTAAGGCTTTATTTAATGCAGTTTTTTTTCTTGCGGAATTTGGGCAATTTGCGTTTTGCAGTAGGGTTGGTGTATAGTAGACGTATCGGCTACAACAGGTATGTTGGTTTGTGTTAGTACACGTAATTTGAAGCGCGAACCTTTACAACATTTATATTAATACAAAAATAAGTAAATAGTAACATTAAGAAAAACATAGTGAGACTAGACGCGACTGCTACACCCAGTATCTTTAGATGTTTCGAGGGAATATATTTGACTGACGAGTACCCTTCCCCGTTGGTCCTGCGACAGCTGGTTTGTTGGTCTACCAAAGGTTTTAAATAGATAATAAAGTGGTATTATTGAAACGCCATCTATAATGTCAATTTAGATAATAGATTTACTATCAGTAATGAGAAGAAAATACCCAAGGTATTGTTAATGTTCATTTTTCTTCTAAATTTAGTCAAAAATCACAATATTTGAGCAAAAAAAAATTCTGAGAATCCTCTAAAAAGGGACTTTGGTCACCTCAGACAATTTTTTAACCACTTCCTGAAATTTTGGAAAAAAAAAATTAAACTTATCACAAATCACGACAATATTGCCCGAAAAAGCAAATTTTTTGGGTACTTTAAAAAAAACTCTTAGGCTCCCCTTAAAACTTTTAAAAATAATTAAGAATATGAAGCGGTGCTCGGAATCTTGGAGTGTTGGGAGGTTAGAAGCTAGCACTATTTTTTTCGACTCTGGCTTGGACCTCCGATTGCTCTTGTGACTCCGGCTGCAAAGCCCCAAGTCTCCTTAGATGCGATTTCCCAAGACCATTTGAAACACATCACTTTTTTATAAAAATATTCAGCTTTTTTTTTTTTTTTTTTTTTTTTTTTTTTTTTTTTTTTTTTTTAAATCTTAACCCAAAATACCGGATTAAAGCAATAAGAAACCCCTTTGAGAAATACTATTTTTATATATATTTTTTTATCAATATATGTTAACATATTATCGATATAATATTGATATAAGTATATTTTAAGTGATTTTTTTCCAGAATTTGGCTCGAGATTTAGACATCCCGGGAAGTAGTTCCAGTGTATGCTCACGAGATACCAGTGCAAGAAGTATCGACTTCTTTGATGATGAGTTCCTCGCCGAATTTTCGGACACATTATTTACCAGTCTTGCCAATAATCAACCATATCCGTTTCCTAATGCAAGAGAAATAGGTATGATCCTAATTTAAATTTGGATTTGTTTTAAATAAGGGTTAGTAAATTTCAACCATTTTGACTTGAATACTTACTAGGTTTTTACCTCTCTGCGGGTTTAAGCTTTTGGGCTCCCATATAACTGCACCCCGATTTAACTCAACCCATTTAACTCAGTGTTCGTTCAACTCAACCCTCGTCTGACTTAACGCTCTGACTCAGCGCTCATTCGACTCAACCCCTGTGTAATTCTGCCCTCATTCAACTCGAATATTGTTTAGTTCAACCCCATGCAACTTAATACGTATCCAATTCCAATTAAATTCCACCCTTGCAACATGTTAGGTTGAATAGGGTTGAGTTTGACGGGGGTTTGGGTTGCATGGGGCTTAATTGAATGGGGATTGTGTTAAATGGGACGAAATTGAACGGGTTGAGCTGCACGCACACTAGGATTTGGGAAAGGATCTTTTCGGTTGTTGGCAGGATATTTACCTCTAATTTTCAGATTATATCAAAAAAATAATAATTAAAATCTAAACGACCATAAAAATTATTTGTTAAGCCGTTATGTCGTTTTTCTTGTCCTTTCTAATTTTAGGCTGTTACCTAAATACATATTTCCATTGATTTTTTTTTCTACAGAAGTTATATAACAGTGGGATCCTATTCCGAGAGCTCTGGGCATTGCCCTTCCAAAAAACATTGAGTGTTTCCAGATAACTTTTTATTATATCCTTCAGTCTTCATGCATTTTGCCTTTTTCTTTCTGTTTTTCTGAATTCGCCCCGTCCCCAAAAATAGCCAGCGTACTTTTAAGTCCGCATAGCACTCTTTAATGCCCAGACATTTTAATGCCTGTATAACTGGTAAGTTTTGATAACTGGTAAGGTCCACCCGAGTAATTTTTTTTGCCTCTATCGTTTTCTATGTCTGTGTCGCTATTTCATCTGTTTTGAAAAAGGATATGTGTTGTCAAATAAAAAAAAAAAAAATTTAGAATAGTTTATATATATATATATATATATATATATATATATATATATATATATATATATATATATATATTATATATATATATATATATATATATATATATATATATATATATATATATATATATATATATATATATATATATATATATATATATATATATATATATATATATATATATATATATATATATATATATATATATATATATATATATAAATACAGGTAAAAGCTGAAGTACCACCTAATTTCTACTTGCTCATTATTCTGTTTTAAAAAATGGGATCTTTTGAGCAGTTGGGATCTTTTGAGGTGATTTTTGGGATTTTCCTAGGAGGTATACTAGAACGTTTTTAAGGATAAGCCTTCCTGAATTTTAAAAAGAAATTTATGTTCGGTTTGATCGAAAAAACAAAATTTACACTTCCTAAACATATAGATTTCTCTAAGACTAAACATATCTATCTCTAGCACAAAACAAGAGAAGTTTCATGGTTTTTCCAAGATTTCAGGAAAAGTAGATGTCGGCTTTTAATTTTCTGCCCTTTATTCGGATTGCTTATCCAAGCTCTAAAAGTTATGGCAAGACCGCCCAATCAATTCTAAATAGTTTGGCCACACAAACTAAAGAAGTTTATAATGGACGAGAAAGGCTGATTCTTTGTGGTATCGAATCCCCTTAAATATCTTAGGGAGGGCTCCAGTTCTTTTCTTATTGAATACAATTGCTTTTGTTTTACCGGCACGAAATTTTAAGTGAACGTCTTTTACCTATTTCTCCAATTTTTCGACAACTCTGGCCACTAATGTTTTAACACTGTAAGTGTCTTGGGCGATGACTCCTCCATTATTATCGTCTGCAAAATCATATAGCGATCCTCATATTCGCCTAAAGAAACACTATATGATCCTTTATTGTCCATGTTGTTGCCAAAGGTTGAAGCTCGAAGAATTCATGTTTCAGAAATACTGTAGCAACTGACAGTGTTCTGATTCTTACTTTTAGCCATCTACCTTGCAAATAATCATTCAAGGAAAAACTGGAGGAGCAGCTACCCCGCCCTGCTCAGGCCTAGAACCGCCATTGGGATGGCAACCTTCTTCTCAGGCTTTTGTTAGTCTCTGAAATATATAATCCCTCTGCTACTGCTCTCGGATTAATCAAGGCAATTTCGTCAGTTTCAAAGTTTGTTCATTCTAAGTCATATTCTTCTATTTCAAGTTCTCTATATGTTGCTTATGTTCCAGTTATACTGCAACATGTAAGCAGGCAACAGTCTGCAAGCTCAGCCGCTGTGGGTTTGGGGATCTTGCGGTTAAACAAGTCCCACGAAACATCTGAATTTCAGATGCAAAGTGTGACGGAAAACGCCTGTTCCTGCTTCAAATACAAGTGTCATTTAAGGTGCAGGATATGTATATACAACTAGGGTATTTCAGTACCCTTGTCCATATATATGAGACATTACTTGGTTCGAATCAAGCCTTTTATTAATGCTTTTCATTCCATAAACGTGAGCTGGAGCACCTTGGTACTAGTGCTGGAAATGAACTTTGTGCTGGAGTACTACTAGCTATAGGTCCACTGCTGTGTGCTTGTTGTCCATAAAGATATATTGTATTCATAGGGCTTGGTTCCCCTGCATTTGTTGGTTCCCCAGGGCTTGGGCTTGGGGCTATTTGGTTTAGAACAGGGGTCAATGGTGTGACTGTAAGCTGAGCCAGGGTCGACCCAGGGTCAGCCAGGGCTGACTAATTGGGTACCTGAAGAAATTTAGGAAAGGTAAGCAGGAAGGGTTTGTGAAAGCACAGGGTGGCTGACCCCCCCCCCCCCCCCCATTGCACTTCCTGGATGAAGGGCCACGAAACGAAGATCAGCACCGCCAATTTGGACCTTGAGGGTCTAGTCCCGCCTTGTTTTTTTTTTTTTTTACTTACTTGGTTTGACTGCATTTGCATATGGTGGAGTACCATTATCTCCAGTTCTAGTGGGTGCTGCTGGGCCCCTAGCTGGAGGACCAGCCTCAACCCTGATAAGAGATGCTGGTCTAAAATCCTTCCACGCTGATTTTGTGCCAACTTTCACAACCATTTAACTAATAATCACTGTTAATGCTTCTTCACTATCCTAAAACCAAGTGTGTGTGTTTGCATGTGCAGTTTTCGCTTTGCATTAAAAAATGAGCTAAACTAGTCAAGCTAGAAACGTGAAAAATGCAGGCAATCAAAAACAAGAAAAGAGTCAGCTTCACCGGGTTTTTGTCGCCTCCCTCCTTCCACTTGGGACCTCAGGCCTCCCACGATTGTTGTCATAATTTCGCTTTTTTTGCTTTTTTATGTGTATGTCTTAGGATTTTTATGGCTTATTTACATTGTCACTGTTCCAAAATTGTTCTGCATGGATTTTTATGTTTCTAACTCGACTAGTATATTTTTAAGTTTTTTGTTTATTTATCCGGGTGTGGCCTCAATAAAGAACTAACCGTCCAATGAAAAAAACGTTTACAAGTAATATATAGATAAAAAAAAGAGTATTAATCCATACAAACACCGTCCTTTTACGTTTCCGTCAGGCTATGTTGCAATATTTGAGTTCAGAAATGACTCAGAGTATAACTCTGGTTTTCTTATCTTATAGTCTCAGTGATCATTTGCATCCAGTCTTTCCATTCTCTTCAGTCTTCTCAGCGATTTCTTATCTTATAGTCTCAGTGACCATTTGCCTCTAGACTTTCCGTTGCTGTGTCTGTCTAAATCAGTCTACATTTGTCGCCGATAGGTGTATCGACCTTTGAGCAAACCTCTGCCTTTCTTGCACTTTTTATTTGTACAATGTTGACTAATACTCAGTCACAATGGATAATAGGAAAAAGAAGAAAATTTTGACGACTGTCTGGGTTCTAAATGAGTAGGCTCATTTCTTACGCTTTTTGCTTTTCCATTTATTCCGCTTTTTGTTTTTCACGGTATTTTAGAAAGAAATATATTGTTTTATTCGCCTCTTCTTTTCTGTCCTTTCTTTGCTATTTTATCAAATTTTGGACGTGTTTCATAAATAAAAGAGCACATACTTTTTTCTCTTTTTTTAAATTGACGACTCTTAATTGCTTGGTCATGTGCCGCAGTATTGCCACTTCAAAGTTATCGCTGCAAATCTTCAACATTTAAAAGAGATTGTGATTAGTGGATATAATTATGCTATTGGTTTATATGTATTTAAAAGCCTTAAGCCACATCTCATTCATTACAATCTTTTTTAGCTTGTGTAGCCAAACTATTTAGAATTAATGGCGGTCTTGCCATATCTTGTAGAACTAGGATAAGAAATCCGAAGTAACGACAGAAAACTAAAGTTGACACCTATTTTCCCGGAAATCTTATGAAAACCATTTAATTTCTCCGTTTTTTGTCAGCGATATAAATATAAGCATTTAATGAAAGTTTTAATGAAAAAAGTGAATTTTGTTTTTTTCGATTAAATGGAGACTAGGGAAAGAACCATGGGCGCCCATAAGCTGAATTCCATAAGCTGGTTTTGGTTCCCTTGTCTTCTTTTTCAGAGTTTTGGTTAATATCAACAAATGTCGCCCCTTACTTATGGTTTGCGCCATGACAAGATTGACAAGTTCACTAAAAAGAAATCAAAGAGCGAGACTTTTTACTAAGAACCCTGTATTTTTCGCTCAAAGAATGTCTTCTACGATTATCTCTTCTGTAATTAAATAAAAAAAAAAGTTTTTTTTAACTGAAAGTAAGGAACGACGTTAAAAATTAAAACGAAAAGAAAATAATAAGTAAATTAAATGGGCGGTACCCTCCTCAACGCCTTGCTCTTAAAGCTAAATTTTTTTATTGTTTAAAAAAAATAGAGTTGTGAGAAAGTCAGATTTTAGCGTAAAGAGCGAGACGTTGAGGAGGGGATAGCCCCTTTCATATACGGAATAATTTCTGTTCGTTTTAATTTTTAACGTCCTTACTTTCAGTAAAAAAAAACCTGTTTTTTTTATTTAATTTTTGAAATTTTTGGATTTAAGGACAATATTTATTTTGGCTCATTGTCAACGACCTGTCGAAACGAAAAGTGCACATGCATTGTATTTTAGTCTGGCTATACTACTCTCTCGAAAGTTTTTGAATTATATTTGAGGAAGTTTTTATTAGTAGTAAATATAAGTAAATATTACGTAAATTACGAATTACATTTTTCGATTAAATGGAGCAGAATTCTCTTTCTTAACTTGAGGAAAGAATAGTTCCTAAAAGTGTTCTAGCATCCCTTCTTGAAAAACGTCAAAACCAGCTCTAAATCAATATCATTTGAGCAATTTGACAGCTTTGGGAGTTCATTGTGGTGCTATCTCCTTTGATTGAAAACCCTGCCGACGGAGGGAATATATTTTTTATAATTTAGGCACCTTGAATAGACAGCGCCTTGCTTAACAATTAGTAAAAGATTATATTCTAAACTAGCCTCTTGTTAGGTTTTCGAACTGTTAAACACATTCAAGACCCGTGCCAATTTTTTTGTTTACCAAAATACTAAAGAAATATCATTTGAGTAATTTGGCAGTTTTTGGAACTTCTTATGGTGCTTGGAAAATTTACTAATAGGCTCTTTGTCTTTGAGATGGTCAGCCGCGCTGAGACTCACTAAATGATTCTTAAGGTATAATATGACCTTAATTTAATGGAACAAATTATTGCTAATCCGGTTGATAACGATCAAGGGACATAGAGGAGGACTTGGCAGGTGGCCCATTACAAAGATAATGTATTAAATGTTTTTTTAACTTTCGACAACGTGCTACTTTTCTGGCCGAAACGTTGTCCAACACACAGCTTCATCAGGCTTTTTTTTAATATCATAAGGCTTAACAGTTCTGTCAAACAGTTCGTGGTAACGAACTGTAAGTAAGGAGCGACCCGGCTCAATGGTAACCGAAACTCTAGAAAACGGTATTTTGATACAAATAGATACATCAAAAGAATTAGATTTTAATGCTGATTTCAAATATATAAGTTTCATCAAGTTTAGTCCTACCCATCAAAAGTTACGCGCCTGAGAAAATTTGGCTGATTTTCAAAAAGGGGGGAAACACCCCCTAAAATCTATAGAACCTTAATGAAAATCACACCATCATATTCAGCGTATCAGAGGACCCTACTGTAGAGGTTTCAAGCTCCTATCTACATAAATGTGGAATTTTGCATTTTTTGCCAGAAGAAAGATCACGGGTGCGTGTTTATTTTTTTATTTTTTTTTTTTCAGGGGTGATCGTATCGACCCAGTGGTCCTAGAATATCGTTGGAGGGCTCATTGGAATGGAAATTAAAAGTTCTAGTGCCCTTTTTAAGTGACCAAAAAAAATGGAGGGCAGCTAGGCCCCCTCTCACGGTAATTTTTTTCCCAAAGTCACGCGATCAAAATTTTGAGATTGCCATTTTGTTCAGCATGTTCGAAAATATAATAAGTATGTCTTTTAATACCCCGAAGCTCCCGGGGGGAGGGCTGAAAGTTATGAACTTTACCCATATAGTGTTGGTTATTGGGAAATATACAGACGTTTTCAGGGGAGATTTTTTCTGGTAGTGGGGGGGGCGGGGGCAATGTGGGAGGGTCTTTCCATGAAGGAAGTTTTCATGGGGGAAGGGACATTGCTATGAAGGGGATGCCGGACTTCCCAGCATTATTTAAAAAAACATCAGAAATTAAATATAAAAAAACAAGTTTTTCAGCTGCAACAGCAGCAACATCAAAACTTTAAACGAACAGAAAATATTACATAAATGATTGGGTTCACCCCCTAGTCAATAACTCGCTCTTTAAGCTAAAGAATTTTTAGTACTTTCATAAGAGCTATTTATTCTATTTAACGGCCTTTGTGATTAAGCGGTCATTTTTGAAGAATTGGAACAAAATTCGAACTTTAGCTTAAAGAGCATGGTATTGACTAGGGGGCAAACCCCCTAATATAAGTATTAAAAATATATGAATATAGAAGTTCGTTAAGTTAATTCGTAAGTTGATTATATTTATTACTAATAAAAACGTTCGTAAATAAAATTAAACAAGTTTCGAGAAAGTCATTTAACCAAATAAAAGTAAATTTAATATTCAAATTTTGTTTTTATTATTCATGTACGGTGAGCCAAAATCAAAACCTGCATTAATTCAAAAACGTTCAAAAATTAAATAAAAAAACAAGTTTTGTTAACTGAAAGTAAGGAATGACGTTAAAACTTAAAACGAACAGAAATTATTCCTTATATGAAAGGGGCTGTCCCCTCCTTAACGCCTCGCTCTTTACGCTAAAGTTCGACTTTCTCACAACTCTATTTTTTTAAACAATTAAAAACTTTAGCGTAAAGAGCGAGGCATTGAGGAGGGGACAGCCCCTTTCACATAAGGAATAATTTCTGTTCGTTTTAAGTTTTAACGTCGTTCCTTACTTTCAGTTAAAAAAAACTTGTTTTTTTATTTAATCATTAACAGGAACGTGGGTAGTTAATCCATATAGAAGACAAGTGTTCTGTGCAGGCATTGTTGCTTTGTAGTGTCAAGAATGTTCAATAACCACGTACTTGTCATTGAAAAATGAGGTGATCATAAGCCTCATAAGCTTCTAGCTGGCACCTCGCTCTCATATTTTCTCCCTGAAGAGAAAACACACAGTGAAAACTGAAACTGAACAGAAAACTGACAGAAAGCAGAAACTGACTGAACAGAAAACTGACAGTGTGTATATGGAAAAAATAACTGTTAATTGGTGAAAGAGAGACGTTGTAAATAAAAGCTGATGTAATAAATAGAGAAAAGAAATGATGTAATAAATAGAGATGGAAGGGTTTCGTAGAAAAAATAACGCTTAGCCACAAGTTGCAAACGCTGTGAAACTTGTTTCCTCCGCTTGACAAAATTTATGTGGAAAAAACGAATGCTTGCTGTTTAGCCTTACTGCTCAGCTTTGAGAAAGTCTTTGGTTGCTCATGATACAATTCAGTAAGAACATTTCATTTTTTGCTGTTCAGCCTTTTTAAACAGCTGAAAAATCAGGAAATTGCTACAAATTATATTTTTGCGACACAAAATTTCATCACGAGTCTGTTAATTTGCAATTTCCAGCCTCTCCAGCCGTGCGTTCAAACCAAATTGAGAATCAAGATTAGTCCAACTCCAGCAGGGGTATTAACCTCGTAGGAGGTACTGACCACCACCAGTTTTGTATGTGCGTTAACCGAACCGTGCTTAAATAGAAAAATAAAACACAATTTCTTCAAATTTAAAATGTAGGTATGTATTAATGCATAAATACCTAAAAAAAAAAATTTTTAATGTATGTATGTAAAATGTATTTAAATGTAGGTATGTAAAATGTAGGTATGTATTAAAACATAGCAGCACAAATTAAACACTTTCACTAAAAATATAGTAATGAACATTCACTATCTACTGCAAATGCATTTGCTGCTGCCTTTCGGAGATCAGTTCAAAGATACGCGGATCTATCTTGGCAAGTGCCACTCCCATGTAGCTTTCGCAACAAAGCCTGTTTCTTTTCTTTGTTTTAACGTCCAACATCCTTAGGAAGGATTGCACGTAAAGATATTTTGCAACAAACGGTATGAAACTCCAGCGCTTCCCTAGCAATAACGGGGTACGTTAACATTTGTCGAAACTAAAAAGTTGAGAGTATTTTTGTTCTAAGAGTTGTTGTTGAATCTGGCTCTGCTAGATTTCAATGACTTTATCGAGTTATTCATCACTTGTATGTGCTGTCCCTACACTAAACGTGAACGGCTGTTTCACTCGTGCTGTTTATGATTCTTGTTGGTAAGTATCCGTTGAGAGACTTTGCAAACTCATTTAGGTGCATGGCAATTGCTTGCTTCGGTTCATTGGGTTCAGAAATGTCTCTGATTCCAGATACATCTTCGTTCTTACTTACACAGCCATCTGGCAGGGTAAAGTTTAAAAAGTAATCGTTTTCTCTTCGTTGTCTCCATAACTGTAGCTTTTTTTGAAAATCCCTCTGGTTTTCTTCCGCTTCGATGATGTTGACATCCTCCGCTGTTTCTGTTTATTGAGATGATTCGAGTCATTCACCAATATCCACAATTTGCACAAAATCCAAAAACTCTTGAACTGCCATCGATGGATACTTGCAAACGACTGGCCAATGAAAGAAAATTCATTTACTCAAACAAGTGAACCAGCGAGCCACATATTCGTTCGTTTTGTTTTTTTGGTATTTTCGTTTGGCCTTAAAAACTTCCATAAAAACACGAATATTTGTGAATGACTCAGAGATGATATCAGTCAAGTATGCTAAATTGACAATGAGCTCAGAATTTTTGAAATGTTGCTGCTCTTGCAAAAACAGGGCTAATTCCACACGTATGGCAAAAATAAGATTCAGTTCTTGTCCTTAGGATAACCATGGAATTGTTAGAGTGGTACAGAGGTACCTCGAATTCATATCCCATTTCTTTACACGGCTCCCTGAAGATGCGGGATTTGGAGCATTTTACACACATAGTTCAAAGACTCCACAATTGTTTTTAATACTTTTGCCTGTTTGGGAGGCAAGGTTTTTGTTGCCGGTGCTTGCCTATTCATAATACAATGCATAAAAATGATGTATGGTGCATTGGCATTCACTAGTGTAGCATAACCAAATTTTCTTCCCAACATACCTGGAGCTCCGTCCATACAAACTGCAGGAACCATATCCTATGGTTCCTAAAGAAAGAGAACTTTTCACACAACAACGTACCATCACAATTCTTAAAATTCGACTAGTGGGTGCAAAAATTTCCTGCAACACAGATAGACCAAGCGATGTGGCGGGTTCACCTGCAGGCAATGACTGACAGGGCCTGTCATTTGTGTTAAATTTGTTTTGAAAAGTTTAAATAAATAGAATGTTGAAACTGTTATAAAAATCTTAATAACTTAAAAACGTCGTGTAAATTTTGACTTTTATTACCGAATGCGAAATTTTTTATCAACTGGTACAAGATTTCTGAGATATTGGAACTTTCGGTAGTAGATATATCACTTCGGTTTATGCAAGACACAATTCAGAGACAAAGAGCCTCCGCCGACCCCGCGAGATTGACTGACCAAATCCCTGGAATTCAATTTGAACCCAGGTTAAGAGCCACTAGCATCACTAATAAGAAAAATTTATTAACTTTTCACAAGCAAATATATACCTTTTGGGAGTTTCTTTTTCATTTCTTTTCTTCTCGTTAAATGTAAAGGTGATTCTTAGTAAACATTTTTTCTATATTCAGCAGATTACATTTGCTTCTGAGAGTCAATCCTTTTGATTCCACAACTATAATGCAACCAACTGAATTAAGCCCATTTACAGCGGTCTATAAATCCTTTTCCATACCCTCGGTTTCTTCTTTCCGGTGGTTGGGGATAACTGTAAGTAAAACATTAAAACTTTCTGGACCCACGCTGTCGCTGATTGCGCAAAAAAGAATATTTTTATTTATTCCAAAACTTTGGCCAACCCCGGCGAATATAATAGAAGATCTTTGGTTAAATTATATTCAGTTCTTTTACTGAACACTCGTTTTTTTTTTTTTTTTTTTTTTTTTTTTTTTTTTTCAGGAATATACCCTATTCTTCATAACAAAGATACCCGATCATATTATTTTGTTTTCGCCATTTTTTTATTACATCTGTCTCCAAGGCTTAGAAATCGAAGCCTCGTTTGTGTTTACAGACCCCTCCCCCCCCCTACCTAAAACTTACGGAGCTTGTTGGCAAAGTACCCCATGATACTTAAAAATATCTGCCCACTCATTGCCCTTATTACTTCTTGTTTGAAGTGATTATTTCTTTTCTTTTTGTTACTTCGCTTTCTTTTTAAATAAATTGTCGTTGTTTTTATGCAGCTTATGCAAGACAGAATTTTGTTATCCCTTATTAGCAGCTATATTTATTTTTGCCAACTTATAAAAATAATTTATTATACTAATACGTTTGTGAAAGTTTTAAATTGGAGTTCTTTCTTGGACAGGTATTCAAAGGTGCCTTTTTCTGATACATTTTCTTGAAAATATTCACGGATTTCACCTTAAAATTACTAGCAGGAATTCAGATAGGGACGTTGCTTGGTCGTTTACGCTTGATAAAATTTATCATCTTCTGTTAGAACTCTCTTTATAGTTAAATCCGTCATTAGTGTTTGTCTCAAGTTTTGAAGTTTTATCCTACCATCTGGCTCTGAAACATATGGATGCTGCTTGACCTTGTTCTTTCTGGATAAGGTGCATCCTATACAAACACGAAAAATGAACATTTTTATACCGCAAGACTTTTGAAATGAGGGTCATGTTGATATGTTGAGGGTCAAAGTCAGTAGGAATTCTTACTTCCCCTTTTTTTGTTTCGTGTTTTCTAACACGAAAAATGATCATTTTTATACCGCAAGACTTTTGAAATGAGGGTCATGTTGATGCCAAAGTCAGTAGGATTTCTTACTTCCCCCTTTTTTTGTTTCGTGTTTTCTAACACGAAAACACGAAAAATGATCATTTTATACCGCAAGACTTTTGAAATGAGGGTCATGTTGATGCCAAAGTCAGTAGGAATTCTTCCTTCCCCCTTTTTTTGTTTCGTGTTTTCTAACACGAAAAATTATCATTTTTATACCGCAAGACTTTTGAAATGAGGGTCATGTTGATGCCAAAGTCAGTAGGAATTCTTCCTTCCCCCTTTTTTTGTTTCGTGTTTTCTAACACGAAAAATTATAATTTTTATACCGCAAGACTTTTGAAATGAGGGTCATGTTTATGCCAAAGTCAGTAGTAATTATTACTTCCCCTTTTTTTTTGTTTCGTGTTTTATAACACGAAAACAAGAAAAATTATCATTTTTATGCCGCAAGACTTTTGAAATGAGGGTCATGTTGATGCCAAAGTCAGTAGGAATTCTTACTTCCCCTTTTTTTTGTTTCGTGTTTTCTAACACGAAAACACGAAAAATGATCATTTTTATACCGCAAGACTTTTGAAATGAGGGTCATGTTTATGCCAAAGTCAGTAGTAATTCTTAATTCCCCTTTTTTTTTGTTTCGTGTTTTATAACACCAAAACAAGAAAAATTATCATTTTTATACCGCAAGACTTTTGAAATGAGGGTCATGTTGATGCCAAAGTCAGTAGGAATTCTTACTTCCCCCTTTTTTTTTGTTTCGTGAGTTCTAACACGAAAACACGAAAAATTATCATTTTTATACCGCAAGACTTGAAATGAGGGTCATGTTGATGCCAAAGTCAGTAGAAACTCTTACTTCCCCCTTATTTTTGTTTCGTGTTTTCTAACACGAAAAATGATCATTTTTATGCCGCAAGACTTTTGAAATGAGGGTCATGTTGATGCCAAAGTCAGTAGGACTTCTTACTTCCCCTTTTTTTGTTTCGTGTTTTCTAACACGAAAACACGAAAAATTATCATTTTTATACCGCAAGACTTGAAATGAGGGTCATGTTGATGCCAAAGTCAGTAGAAATTCTTACTTCCCCCTTATTTTTGTTTCGTGTTTTCTAACACGAAAAATGATCATTTTTATGCCGCAAGACTTTTGAAATGAGGGTCATGTTGATGCCAAAGTCAGTAGGACTTCTTACTTCCCCCTTTTTTTTGTTTCGTGTTTTCTAACACGAAAACACGAAAAATGATCATTTTTATGCCGCAAGACTTTTGAAATGAGGGTCATGTTGATGCCAAAGTCAGTAGGAATTCTTACTTCCCCTTTTTTTGTTTCGTGTTTTCTAACACGAAAACACGAAAAATGATAATTTTTATACCGCAAGACTTTTGAAATGAGGGTCATGTTGATGCCAAAGTCAGTAGAAATTCTTACTTCCCCCTTATTTTTGTTTCGTGTTTTCTAACACGAAAAATGATCATTTTTATACCGCAAGACTTTTGAAATGAGGGTCATGTTGATGCCAAAGTCAGTAGGAATTCTTACTTCCCCTTTTTTTTGCTTCGTGTTTTCTAACACGAAAACACGAAAAATGATCATTTGTATACCCCAAGACTTTTGAAATGAGGGTCATGTTGATGCCAAAGTCAGTAGAAATTCTTACTTCCCCCTTTTTTTGTTTCGTGTTTTCTAACACGAAAACACGAAAAATGATCATTTTTATACCGCAAGACTTTTGAAATGAGGGTCATGTTGATGCCAAAGTCAGTAGAAATTCTTACTTCCCCTTTCTTTTTTTTCGTGTTTTCTAACACGAAAACACGAAAAATGATCATTTTTATGCCGCAAGACTTTTGAAATGAGGGTCATGTTGATGCCAAAGTCAGTAGGAATTCTTACTTCCCTTTTTTTTTTGTTTCGTGTTTTCTAACACGAAAACACGAAAAATGATAATTTTTATACCGCAAGACTTTTGAAATGAGGGTCATGTTGATGCCAAAGTCAGTAGAAATTCTTACTTCTTCTTTTTTTTGCTTCGTGTTTTCTAACACGAAAACACGAAAAATGATCATTTTTATACCGCAAGACTTTTGAAATGAGGGTCATGTTGATGCCAAAGTCAGTAGGAATTCTTACTTCCCCTTTTTTTTGCTTCGTGTTTTCTAACACAAAAACGCGAAAAATGGTCATTTTTATACCGCAAGACTTTTGAAATGAGGGTCATGTTGATGCCAAAGTCAGTAGAAATTCTTACTTCTTCTTTTTGTTGTTTCGTGTTTTCTAACACGAAAACACGAAAAATGATCATTTTTATACCGCAAGACTTTTGAAATGAGGGTCATGTTGATGCCAAAGTCAGTAGGAATTCTTACTTCCCCTTTTTTTTGCTTCGTGTTTTCTAACACGAAAACGCGAAAAATGATCATTTTTATACCGCAAGACTTTTGAAATGAGAGTCATGTTGATGCCAAAGTCAGTAGGAATTCTTACTTCCCCCTTTTTTTTGTTTTGTAACGGAGAGCTATCCTGCTTCTCATTGCCGGTCGGTCTTACAATATTGTTTACTAGTGTTATAATATCATACAAAGTAAGTATTTAGGCCTTTCCATAGCGATTAATAACAGTTTAAATAGGGATAAATCCTTTTATTACAGTGAATAAACAATCAAACAATGCTGGATATTTTGGTCGCATATACAGTGACCGTCATCGGCAGAAATACAACAGATTTATCCCTATTTGAACTGTTATGTATCGTCATACAAAGTAATGGACTCACTTTTAGACCCCTCACTCCAAGACCCTGTATCTCATTTTTGTTTGTCTTAATTCTCTTTAATATTGGCCCTTATGAGGGGGAGGGAGATTCCAGCCTTCGGAATATCAAGATTTTTATTTTCCCCTTGTATTCCCCAGGATATATGAGATTTTACTGCTACTACTACTACTACTAACAACTCACCGCAGTACCAAGCTGCCTGAGGCCGACACAGCTACGCACGCTCCTCCTCCATTCCAATCTATTCAAAGCCTTCCTTTTTACACCCTCCCAGGAAGTTTTCATTTCCTTTGAATCTTTCTTTATGATGTCCTCCCACCCCAGACGAGGACGACCTGCTTTCCGTTTAGCCCTTGCTATTCCCCATAACGGTTTCCCAGATAATTCTTATATTTTACTTATCTTTGAGGGAATCTGCACATCAGATGTTACTTTTCTGGACTTGTAGTTCACTATATATTGAACCTAGGTCATACTCAGTTCCTAGGTCGGAATGGAATTTTAGGCTATCGCTCAAGATCTAGAGAATTTTTGTGATTTTCATCGCAATTTCTTATATTCTTTATGCAATTTTTTTACTTGTCACTTTGCTTGGGGAACTTTTACCTCAAAACTTACTTTCGAGGACTTCGTTAACTTTAATAATTAACCTAGGCACTTATATAGGGTGCAAGAAGGTGTTTCGGACCCTCTCCGAAATCTTTCAACTCTTATTTTTCACAATAGGTACATACACGTTCAACCTGTGGGGGAGTAGAAGATTTTTTATTGGGGGGGGGAGTAGAAGAGGGTCAAAACACAGAAAAGTGCATTTTTAAGTCAAGATTTTTCCTTTTTTTTTCTGTGGAAGCATCGAGGGAAATCTGGTGACATACACAGAAAGGGGGCTCGGGGCCCAATCTACCTCCATATCCTAAATCTTCTCGAATTTCTCGGCGTTTCTTATTTGTGTTACCAAATAAAATTTGTCTTTTTTTATGTTTTTATTGGTTAAACCCCTTTCCCCTTTACCAATTCAATTTACTTATAACCTGTCAAAACAAAATTGGGCGCAGATCCCCTAAATGACAGAGTACAACATAAGGGGAAAAAGAGAAAAGAGAAGAGAATTTATACACTGAATAAAAATAAGTAGTTTTTACCATCATAATAACATATCATGAGACATAAAAATCATAACCCAATCATAAAAATCATAAAAAATAGAGAAGACCAATCATAATTAAGTTTACTGGCGGAAGATTTAAAATACTTCACTCTTTTATTAATAATTGTAGAAGGAAATATAAGTTTAAATTTTTGGGACAAAAAAGAGTTTCTAGTCCAAGGGGGCATATGCAAAAGGAATTTAGCAAATTTAAAATAAATTTGGTGAACAAGTTGTTTTTTTTAAGCAGGAAATAGTTGCCAAATAGGAGACCGAGCAAGAAGATAAGGCACAGTTAGACTATTGTAAAGTTTAGAAAGATGGAAACGACTAAGGTGCGTAACGTTAGAGACAAGTGACACACAAGATATCCTGTTTTTTTTTTCAAGATTTTATATGGCAAGCTTAATAGTTTTCTTAATTGAATTTCCAATGGGCATTCCCAGGTAAATAAGACTTTTAGAGAGGGGGATACAAGTTTCAGTCAGTTGGAGGGATTTATCTGAGTATCCTTTGAGGTTGAAACTGACAGCTACCGTTTTATCCACATTAAAACTTAAACCAATCTGCTGATATTCTAGTTTTAACTTCGAGAAAGTGCTCTCACAACCAGAGAAAGTGCGACTCATATTCAGGATATCATCAGCATACGTAAGTAAAGACACGTCTAAACCCCCGTAAATACAGGTGGACTCGATAGAACTTTGGGCTGTAATAACTGACTTATTAAAAAGCGCGGGGGAAGTGAGACCTCCTTGTCTAACGCCCTTTAGCACATTAAAAAGCTCTGAACCGCACTTCATTTGGGCACGAAGACGTTTATACATGTATCGAAGACACTTTATAACTGAGGAGTCAGCCCCTCTCTTTAGAGCTTCTATCAAGATCTGGGCAAAAATACACGAATCAAAGGCTCTGGCTACGTCCACTGCACATATAACAATAAAATCCCTGAAACCTTCCACATCTACAAGAACCTTAAAAAGGGAAAAAAGAACATGCTCACGACTAAGTTCTTTCTTAAAACCTAACTGATGCGCAGGCACAGAACACTTTTGGCAAATATCTCTAAGAATAATAGACTCAAATATTTTAAAAGAAGTGCTAGAATCGGTTATAGGCCGATACAATCGACAATCATCGAGATGTTTTTTCCCTTTTTTGGGGTATAGGCGTAATCTGGCCAGTACAAAACTGTTGAGACAAAATACCAGAAGAAACAGACATTTGAAAAAGTAACGAAAGATGCTGCAACAAAAGATCACTACAATGTTCGAAGTGTTTAGCAGATATTAAATCAGCACCAGCAGAAGATTTCTATAAATTTTTTTTTAGTAAACTCATTATCAGACGGTGTCATTTTAAAAGCAGAACGAATAGAATTAGCAAGCAAAGGGTCAAGCTCTTTTTCATATTTACTTTCTGCAACAGGGTCAGGCGACGAAAACTCACTTTTATAATAATCAATCCAGCTTTTTTCTGGAATACAACTGACAGAAGTCCGGTCACTGCGTTTAAAACTTTTCCGCAAAAGTTAAGGATCACTAGCTATCTTATCGACATTTTTTTGGATCAACATTATTTTGTGGTCTTTAAGGGCTCTTGTGAACTTTCTTTTTGTCTTCAAAAGCAATTCATTTACCGGAGCGGGGTTTATCGGATTCGTCCCAGATTTGGAGCCAAAATTTGGCTCAATCGCAAGCTGCAACAAGACTTTGATTTTTAGACCATTTGCACTAGACCACTGCACACTTTTCTGCGCATCGAAGCGCGTGGTTGATTTCTGCAAGATAACTCGTAAGCTGTATTTCGATCTCGTACTCACAAATATAAGACCTGCATTATGAACTAAGTAGGTGAAAATGAACTTTTAATTTGATGAGTAACGTGTCACACTCGGACATGAATAACTGACGATCAACGTGACTCCAGTCTTGAACATAAAACCACTTTTCCTCTTGCGGGGTTTTGCTTTCGACATTGCACTCAATTGTCGCACAAATAGGTAAGTGGAGAGAGTAGAAGCCTTCACAAAGTGCAGCAGCTTGTTTAATGGGAAAGGAGGAAACAACGATGTTCGAGGATCGAGGTTCGAAGTTGAAGAGCTGAGGCCAACATGCGGGCCCCATTATATATTTATGCGGGTATGTTTGCTCTTACATTGGTCTCCCTCCCCCCCCGAAATATTTATCTTTATACAGTGCTCATTTAACGCTATATTTTAAAAAGTAAATTCTTTAAAAAGTAACGATTCCTGATTGTGGCGTAATAGTTTGCTGATCTCTGTTCAAATGCTTGCATATTTTGCAATAGTTAGGTTCTTTTTATTTCTAGCGAAGAACGCAAGCATTGCTGATTTTATTCAGCCTGGTCTTATCCAGCTCCAACCATACCTAGATGAGTTAAATGAAATCGAACCACTTGACACTTTTGGTACAGTATTGCCTTTACTTTCTTTTTTTCTTAAAGTATTTTTTTTTAGCCAATATTCGGACATATTTTGTGATTTGTCATTTCGTATAAACTTGCAAAAAAAAACAGATGAAATCTGACATATTACGCAAAAACTTCCGATTTTGTGAGTAAAAATAAAAATGTATTTTCATGTATTCAAAATTGTTGCATACGGCTTCTTAGTCTTTAAAACTTTTGGTATAGTATTGCCTTTCATTTCTTTTTTACTCAAAGCAGAAGTGGATTTTTTTTTTTTTTTTTTTTTTTTTGCCAATATTTGAACATATTTGGTGGGTTGTCATTTCGTATATACTTGCGACAAAAATGGACGAAACTTGACACTATGCAAAAACGTCCGATTGTGTGCGATAATGCAGCTATGTGAAGTTGTTGAACACGATCTCTTAGTTTATATAATAAATTTTGAGGGCAAAGAATAATAACCAAGTTTGGCTTTTCAATGCGAAAATCTTATGAGTAATTAGTACGACAGAAGATTTTAGCAGAGACACGGTTTTAAAAAAAAATTGGATTTCGACCTAAGAATTTTTGCTTTTTTGCTTTGATTAAGCTAAATATGTGTTGTTGTTTTTTTTTAATAGAGATATGTAAATGTTCATTATCCATTTTAATTAATATGTATTTATATCTCTGTTTATTATTCCTATACATTGCATTAATTTTTATAAAATTTTAGTAAGACTTATTCAGTATTAAATTATTAACTTCTTAACTTCTTTATTGAAAAAAGTATCTTATGGAAGAAATATAATATAACAGTTCAAATACTGATTTATCTTACGTTTAAGAAAATGTGTATAATTTCGTAAAAATAAAATCAATTTGTTTCTCAACTATCGAACGGTTTGCTTACGTATATAAAGAAAAGATAAGAAAGTTCCTGTGTCGCAACTGTAAAAATTAAAATAGCAGATTTGAGTGCCTCTTGCAGTCAGTGGGATTAATAAATATAGAAAAAGATAAGCTCCAAGTTGCATTCTAGAAGATATATTTTAAAAATTAAAAATGCTTGATACAATATGCCAACTTGACGTCATAAACTTTGCATTATGGTTTTGTGATTTTGATAAATTACAAATAACTTATTCTTATCATCATTATTAATAACATAATTCTTAGGCTTAGAATCATCCTATTGTTTCTCGTGGGATGCTAGATGCCCGTGGAGATTTTTGAAATAGAAATCTCTCGATCTTCATGTTTTGACTCCGACTCAATAAAAAAATAAAGATAACAAGTTCCAAAAAAATATTATATAAGTACTTCAATAGTATTATATATATATATATATATATATATATATATATATATATATATATATATATATATATATATATATATATATATATATATATATATATATATATATATATATATATATATATATATATATATATATATATATATATATATATATATATATATATATATATATATATATATATATATAGCACATGGGGGAAAGAAAGGGGGAAGGGTGGGAAGGAAAGGAATCAAACCCATGAGGGTTTAATCTGGGGTAGGGGAGGGTTTTTTCAAAGAAAAAAAGAAGGGCTTTTATAGATGACGATGTTTTAGTTTGTCTTTAGTGAATCTTTTGGGAATAGCTTAGATAGAGAGGCTAATTCGATAACCAAGAGTTGAGCATCGTATTCGTTAAAATATGGAGACAATTTGTGATCTTTTTTATCACAACAAGTTGTGATAAAAAGAGGTTGAAAATGGGTAACTGTTCCAAAGCGGGGATGTGTTCACTTTCCCTAATTTTAAATGTATAGAATAAAACATAAAATAAGATCTGTTTCTTAAAGCTGTTCTCGTGCAAAGGAATCATTAATTTTGACGAATCAAGACTGTCTCTTGATGGAAGAGAAATCCGATTGGTTGAAAGGGTTGAGTCTAGATGTTGGAATTTGTTTCTGCTAACTTATTTATGTCATTTCTGCTATGTCTGGCAGGAATACGATCGCCTCAGAAAAAAAACAATCCATCCTTTCTTAACCATCCTTTATAAAGTAAATGTAAATCTATACGGTTTTTGAGTAAATTTCGAGGGTGTTATTCTCTTTTTCAAAAATATTTAAAGCATTCTTACGCTTATCTCTTTTGATATGCTCTAAACATCATCAAAATTAGGTTTTCAAAATTATACTCCCGTAAGGAGGAATCAGCAAGCACAACGAGACTCCAATTCCTTTTCGAGGGTTTTTTCTTTTTTTTCAAAAATATTTCAAACATTTTTACACTTACCACTTTTGATATGTTGCTCTAAACGTCATCTAAACGTTGGTATGTTGCTATACCTATATCTATGTTTCTACATCTAAACGTCTAAATATATGCTCTAAACGTCAGTTCACGGGTGGTGGCCACCAAACGTTTTTCTTGTGATTGAATTGTAACCGTCAGAAGTCTTTTTTATTGTATTAATCATTTTCTTTTGTATTTGTTCAACCTAATCAGAACAGATGCGATTTAGTCAACCTGCCTCCTTATTTATCTAAATTAAAACGTTTAGAAAGTGTATAAAATCGGTCGCAATGGACTAAACCCAATTTTTTTCCAGGTTTAATGAACAACAAATTCAATATGACACATGAAAACATGAGTGCAATCCCAGTTTTACCATCACTAACTACCATTCCCTCTCGATCTCTGGAAACACCATCGCACTTTCTTTCTGTTGAGACGCCTGTTGATTCCTTCAACGCAGAACTGTCCCCCGCAGAAAGTCAACCTGTTGACCCCCTTGAAACATTGATATCTAGCAGTAAAACTTACCAGCGAGCAGTTGAAGAGCCATATCAGGCGACTGTTTTAGAGGGGCGGTCTCGCTGTAATAGCATAGGGAAGAGGTCTTATTCTGAATTTAGTGGAAGTGGGGGTATGTTGATAGTGAGCTCCCCATCGCCTGTAGCACCAAGCGAACCTCCTTTAGTCAGAAGTGAGAGTAGTCGTGAATTTGCTGTTCCTTTGGTAAGTATTTATTGTTCAACGTTTGTTTTCTGTAGTTGTCAATGTTTGTTGGTAATTATATATTTTTTGAACCTCCGTTAGTCAGAAGTGAGAGTAATCGTGAATTTGCTGTTCCTTTGGTAAGTATTTATTGTTCAGCGTTTGTTGTTTGTAGTTGTCAACGTTTGTTGTTTGAACTTACCAATGTTGGTTGGTAATTATTTAATATTTGAACCTCCTTTAGGCAGAAGTGAAAGTAGTCGTGAGCTTACTGTTCCTTTGGTAAGTATTCATTAATCAAATCAGGAACGAACTCATAAATTTACTGGGTTTGTGGGGGGGGGGCTCAACTTTCTGACCTTTTTTTAAAGTAATAAGAGCTTACTTTTAAAAGATAAAAGTCCTCTGGGAGGGAGGCATGGATTTCTTAGTCTTCCAAGGAAGACACATCCTAATTTATTCGCTTACTTTTTCGAAATTGAAACAGTCTTTAAGTAGATCTCCTTGTCTAATAATTTGACGTTTATTTAAAAAAAAAAATGAAAAAAAATAAAAATACAAATAAAATCTGATTTCAATTTTGCGTAACCATAATTGACAAGCAGAAGAGGGGCAGTAAACCCGTGGCAAGTGCCGTTGTACCTGCCGGGAGAGTCTCCCTTAAATTGCGGGGATAAGGTAACGGGGGCTGACGCTTCCCTTGTCTTTTGGGGTGATATTTTTTTTTTTTTTTTTCAAGCCAATGATGTCTCCAAAAGTGTGCCCTAACTGTGAACGTTCTTTGGGGAAAGGCACGCTGTTGCAATGCACTAAGTGTTCCAATTTGTTTCATCCCTCTTGTTCAGGGATCACCGTTTCCGATAGAAAGAATACTCCTAACTGGATCTGTTCTATTTGCAAAGCCGCTACCGAATTTTCTAGTGACCCAATAGAGAGTGAGCACCCAAATTCTTCAATAAATATGCTGACGCCACTGAATGCCGTAACCCCTGCGTCTCAAGACCCTCTCTTGGCTGTTAGCCAGGAAGCACCTGTGATTAACGATTCGACTGATAATCATTGCCCAAATGAACAGGTAAAGCGGAATAATTTTGCCTGCGATGATTCTTCTGATTCATTCTGTGATTTTTCAAAAACCTTCGTAATTGCAGATGGGATTTCTCATGTAATTGTGAACTCTGCCCTGTTTTTTATTTGCGATGCATTTGCGAATGGTATTCCAGAAACGGAGCTTATTGAAACTGTGGCGAACTTTTACAGCCTTGATGCTTTGGTGAATGCGAAAAATCTGCTTTGGAAATTTTCTGGAATTCCGATAAAGAGAGTAATGAGACGTGGCAACGCTGCGGAACTTGCTACAGCAAAAGATATTATGAAGATGGTCACGGATCTTGACCAGAAAGGTTTCAAATGGCCTGTATTAGTGCCTCGCTCATTCAGAGACTGCCCTTTATTAAAATCTGATTCCAATGTACGTTTGGATCGACTTGTTAGTGATTATGGCAGAAAGCTGGAGAAATCCATTACTTCTCTTGAAAGAATTGAACAAGACTTACAGTCCTCGCTGTCGAAGTGTTCAGCCAACTTGGGCTCCCCCTCCCCTCCCCTTTAAATTCACCTGATTGGCCTCCTCTCCCCATCAGCTCTGATTCAGTAGAGACTATTACTATCGCTAATCCGCCAGCCTCGTTACGTGACCCTGTTTCCAGGAAAAATGAATTGGACAAATTCGGCTCGGGCTGTATCAAGCAAATAAAAAAGACCAATGATTTGATTTTTATCACTGTGGCGGCTGAATCTGGGAAAAAGTTTTCTTGTGATCTAAAGGATTCCTTCCCTGATTGTCTTATCAATACTAAAAAGCCTAAGTTTTTCGGAATAATCCGTGGTGTGGATATCGAGTTCGACATTGAAGCTCTAGCAGCCACTTTGCCTGGGATTCTGGAGTTCAGGCGTCTTGGAATGTCGAGAACAGTAAAGGTGTCGTTTGAGTCCGAAGCATTTTTAAAATATTATATCGTCCATGGGATTAAGTTCGGTTACGAGCTCTACAAAGTTGAGAAAGACAAGGTGCTTCCAAAGCGATGTTTCGCATGTCAAAGTCCCTCTCACACCGAAAAAAACTGTGATTCTTCTACTCTGAAGTGTGCTCGTTGCAGTGGAAATCATAGATCAACGAAGAATACTCCATGTACTAACCCCATTTGTTGTGCAAATTGCAACTCAACTAACCACCCGTCTTACAGTTTCAGTTGCCCTGCTATGAAAAAGCTTTTTAAATGAATATTGGTTCTACGATTACGTCCTTTAATTCGAATGGAGTCATTGGCAAATTTGTAGTGCTGAATGAATTTGTTTCTGAAAATAGTTCAATACTATGTTTGCAAGAGCATCATTTGTTGGACCATTCTTTGAATATGTTAAGTTCCCTTTCAAGTCTACATGATATATTTACCGTTCCTGCGAGGCCTACCGGAGGCCGCCCTGCGGGTGGCATTGCTACATTTGTTCCTAAAGAATTTAGTGCTATTTTATCTTGTGCTGATGAGTCTTTTCTTGCCTGCAAACTTTTTGATTGTGTTTTGGTCAATTGCTATTTGCCTACTGACTATCATGTTGATTCGTCTTTTGAAGCCTTTACGTCAGCTTGCCATAGACTTAGTAGCTTTATTGCCCTATTAGATTCGAGTTTACGTATTTTTATTTTTGGTGATTTTAACTGTGATCTTGATAGTGTAAATGAACGTAGCACAATTTTATTTTCGTCTTTACCAAATTTTAATATCTGCCGTAAGACACTTGATTTTACTTATTCTCATTGGAGTGGGAGTACGAGTAATATTGACCATGTACTTTTTAATTTTTCCCCATCTATTATAGTAAAAGTTATCCCGGATTTCCCGATAAGTGATCATTTACCTATTCAGTTTTTGACATCGTTTTCTGTAATTCATGATTCTGTTTCTGCTTCTAATTTTATTCCAATTCGCCCTAATTATTTTGAGAGAATTATCTGGGATGAAAAACTGATTCCGGCTTACCAAGATAAAGTTGATTCTTTAGCTCGAAAAGTAGTTGTACCTGATATTCTGAAGTGTCATAAAGATAACATAGAGCTTGAGCTTAATTGCATATATCTTCAGTTATTACATTGCTTAAAATATGGTGCTAAAGAAACTTTTGGAGTTAAAAAGTGTAAACCCAATGTTGAAAAACCTTTTTGGTCGTCAAATCCGTTTCTTGTACATGCTAATCATGAATCTAAATTAGCTTTTAGACATTGGAAAAATAGTGGAAAACCGCGTGATCTTCATCTGGCTTTTCTATGCATGAAAAAAAAGAAGGCAATTTTCCAGTCGGAGCTTCGTCGTCATAATAATATTTTGCTTATGGATGCTTCGTCTAAAGTTGATATGAATAAAAAGAAACTTTGGAAAGCTCTACGTTCAACAAAGAGAGTTAATGAACCTTCTAAAAAGAATGGCCCTTCTCTTGTTGAGTGGGAAACTCATTTTGCAAACCTTTCGAAATCTTGTGATGATCCTGAACAACTTTCGCATGTTGATATAATTTTAAATAGTTCTTTTAATTCGCATGATTTTTCTATTTCGTTTGATTCTTTGTTGGGTGCATGCCGTAAATTAAAGCCACAATCCTCTAAAGACCATGATGGGATTTTTTCAAATCATGTGAAATTTGCTCCAACTTCTTTTCTTCTTCTTCTTTTGACTTTTTTAATCTTATTCTCAAGTTTGGTAATGTTCCTCCGTCTTTTAGGATTGGGGTGGTAACTCCTATTCCAAAATCTGGTAAAAGAGATCTCCGTTCTTGTGATTCGTATAGGCCGATAACGAAGGGTTCTATGATTGGTAAACTTTTTGAATTATGTATAAAGGATCTTTTTGATTATTTGGATGTTGGTCTTAATCAAGTAGGGTTCAAAAAAGGAATGGGTTGCGACCATGCGCATGCAACGTTTGATACTATAATTAAGGAGTCAAGATCTACTGGCTCCCCACTTTATACACTTTTAATTGATATAAAAGGAGCTTTTGACAATATTTCGCATGCTTCCGCTCTTTCAGCTCTTATTTCTGGTGGGATTCCCCTTTCTGTGGTTAGAGTTCTTAGATCTTGGTATTCGGGGCTTAGGATAAAAATTTTTGCACATACTTCTGATTCTCTTTCTAATCCAATTTCCGTGGGTCGGGGCGTGAGACAGGGTGGGGTTTTATCTCCTTATATTTTTAACGCATGTCTGGCGGAGTGTCTTCGTTCTTTATCTACAACCCTTATTTCTTGGGGACGGGATGTGTCTTTTCTTGCATATGCTGATGATATTATCCTATTGAGCCGTTCTAAAGCTAGTCTGATTAAGAATTTTAATTCCCTTTCTAGTCTGCTTAATGTTCGTGGCCTTTCTATTAGTATTAAAAAATGTCAATATTTTCCCGTTAATGTTAATGACCGAGCTGAATTAATTTGCGATAGAAATATATCATTTCCGGTTTCTGATGCTGTTGTTTATCTTGGGTTACCTTATTCTGCTTCAGCTCGTGAATCTAAGTCGATGCTAATTTTACATATTCAAGAAAAAATTAGAAAGGCGTTTGGTTCCATAATACGGCTACGTGGTGTTTATCGTCGTGAAATTCTAGGTTCTCTTTTTAATGCAGTAGCCCTCCCGCATGTTCTTTATCCTTCCCTTCTTCTTCGAGATTTTAAAATTTGTGATTTTTCAGCAATTCGCGTTTGTTATTTTAAATATTGTAAGTTTTTACTTGGTTTTCCAATTTCCTTTAGTAATTCTGAATTAGTTTCAAAATTTAAAATTAAAGAGCCGTTGGAAATAGCCAAGGTAAAAATAAATAATTTTTACCGTAAAGCTGAAAATATACTTTATGTTCATAATCTTTTTCCTTTTTTTTCTATAGTTTAAAAAGTGCATGATTTCATTATTACTATTTGTTGCATTTGATTAAGTTTTCTTTTGGGCAACTTGTAAATTGTTGCTATGTTTGATGGTGTGTTATTTGGATTTTTGAAGATTTATTTAATTATCTTTTATACTCCTCGTTTTTGAGGGAAATAAATAAATAAATAAATAAAAGGTTATCAAAGCGAACCGAGTCTTTTTGCCACAAACATTTTTAACTCATAATATACCTAAGTATTTTACAAATAATCTTTGTAGTGTTCAATAACCCCAACCCATTCAAAGCTTTATTCTTAATTCCTCCCCCGAAGCTCCAACTTCCTTTTCAATACTTTTCAAATACTTCGTTCGACCCCCTTTGGGTATGACCTGCTTTTCGTCTGAATCTGCCTATTTCGGTAATTTTTGTATTTTAAGTGGTCAAGGGTCTGTTTCAAAAGCTGTCAGCTGTTCTGAGGTCTCAAAAGTGAAATGTAGGATCTTATGAAAGAATTCAGAAATGTGTTGCAAATTTAACTTCTAACCTAAAAACAAAAAAAAAGTTATATGTCGAAAAAAGCTTCGCGGAAAAAATATTCCAAATAAGAATTAGGGGCTCTGTTTTTCAGTGCGTGCTACTAAAGAAATAAATTGGCTGAAATATGAAAGAAAAAGTAGAAACTGCTATAAAGGAATGAGGACCTGTGTTAAAGGAAGCTATGGAAGCCACCTTTAGAGATATGATGTTCGATCATCGTTTTTGTCAACAACGATATCGACAGAAAAAATATGACACCATAGAAGAGAACATACAATTTTTCATGTTGTCAAGAGACTACTTTTGTTGATTTAAAATGAACCGAAAGGTTGGCGTGCTAGATTTGCAATCCTGTGTCCGCAAGTGCAGGGGTTCAGGTCCTAGTATCGCTGATTATTTGGTTTGGAACGGAGGTCAGCAGTGTGACTCTGTCAGCTCAGCCACAGTCGACCCAGCTGCAAATGGGTACCTGCAGAAATTTGGGGGAGGGGATACACGTGAAGTGTCAGACGGTTTGCCCCCAACCTGCATATAACTCTCCACAGAAGGCAGATAATTCGGAGATCAGTACCTGAGCTAAGCGGATCATTGTCTACATAGAAAAACAAAGTTTAAATTGCAACTGTTAACACAATTATGAATCAAACATAAATTCCATTTTCTGTCAATAGGTTACATGAAAAAATCGCGGCTTAAGAATTCAATACCGGGATAAATCTAATATTACAATTGTACAAGTTGGGTACGGATCAGATACGAACCAAAGACAAACTTTGCCGAATTTAGCGAAGGACCGGTTGTGCAGTCAAATTTTCTTTTGACAGAATTTGCGAATGCTGAATGATTTATGAAGGGAGTCCGGTGGACTATAATCAGCACATAAAATTACCAAATTACAGAGAAAAAAAATATGATATTTTCTAGCATAGCCGAAGATTCCGAAGTTAAAACCAAACTGATGGAGAATGCCGTCGATCTCGAAACTATTAATCGTGACTTTTGAGTCCTACTGTGTGGGAGTTATTTACTTTTTCTATGTGCATAGGAAAGTTATTGCTTGGAAAAATATTTCAACCTCCCTCTAATTGATGCCACTGAATCTAGTATCCAGCTCCTAGAATAGTTGTGTCTGTGATTGGTAATAATACATTTCACAAACAGAAAAAGCGTTTAACGTTTTCTTAGCAAGAACCGAGTGGAGAATGAACGAAAAATTTGACAAACTGATCATAAAATGTAGCTACGTACTTTGTCCTGAGCTTCCATATGTCAATTTGTAAAAAAAAAAAAAATGTTATCAATCATTCCATTTATCTCATGATTTGGCAGAAACCGAAATGATAGAATAAAAGTATTACAAAGTTCTCGAAAAACAAACACTAGTTTACGCTCCACATCTTTCACTTCATTTGAAGATGGTTTTAATCAACTTCATTGGAATTTCTTGCAAATCCAACGTCATGAACTTTGCACTGGAATGTCGACTTCCCTCTCGGCAATCACTAAAGAACGACGACCTAGATTTCTGGGAGGCATACTATAACGGCCACTTGGAACCATATTCCAGGATGCCCTTATCTGCAACCCCCTCCCAAGGCCGTACCCAGAAGGGGGGGGGGTTTGAACCCCTTCCGAAATGTTTTTTTGACTCGTAAATGCTTAACAAAAATGGATATAAACAAATTTTGTATGCATTTTTGATGTTTTTTTGTGCCCCCTCCCCCCCTCGAAAAAAATCTTTGAGTAAAGCCCCCTCCGAAAAAAAATTCTGGTTACGGCCTTGCCCCCTCCCAATCTGGAAACGAAGGCCGGATGACCAGAAAAAGAATCCATGGCAGACATTTAAGAATGACCTTAGACTTTGGATAACTTCCGTCGACACAGACATCATTGGGATAAGGATTAGTTGAAAACTGTAGAAGAGGCTAGTGGTGACAGAATGGGATGGACTACATCAGGCATATGGCTGCTTCGCTGGTGCTGAGCAGGATGGATTATGTTTGGTTTCTCCAAATGTAAAAGTCAGTGACTGGAATGCCTGCAGTCTGAGTTAAATCATTGCATACTTTCTCTTTAGCAAGCAAACGAAACACTATGAGAATGAGATTAACTAGAAAGAATTTCAACAGACGTAGTGCTATAAAATTTAATTTGATCAGCGGAAAGATACCCTAATCGAGCTGTGTAGTAGTTTATTTGTTATTCTAATCTGTGCATTTACTTTTTTTTTACATTTATCTTAGATGATATTTTCTTTGAATTTTTTATCAAATGACATTTTTTATATGTTGATCCTGGAGCGCCATGTGTTATTTTGGATCTTCTTAGCTTTAGACATACTCTTATTAGTACTGAGCTATTGGAACGAATAAAAATTATATAATCACCCATCTAATTTTATAATCTGAACGGCTTACAATTAGTGGGGGAAAAGAAATACTACTGCTATCAATGGACCATGAGACAATCAAATTGAAATTGTCATATTTTATACACACACAGATAACATTTCGAAAGACATAAATGGGTTAATTAATGCGATTAGTACCGAAACTCCATGTCTTTTAATTCCATCGGTCATTTATAGAAAACCTGTCATTTCCTTCTTCGTGATTAAATTAAAAAAAAAACCTTCTTTTTTTTAACCGGAAGTAAGGAGTGACATTAAAACAAAACGAACAGAAATTATTCCGTATGTGAAAGGGGCTGTCCCTCCTCGACGCCCTGCTCTTTACGAGTTTTGACAAAGTCAAGTTTTAGCGTAAAGAGCGAGACGTTGAGAAGGGGACGTCCCCTTACATATACTGAATAACTTATGTTCGTTTTAAGTTTTACTGTCGCTCCTTACTTCCAGTTAAAAAAATGAACTTGCTTTTTGTTTTGTTCAATTTCTGAACGTTTTTCAACTAAAGTAGGTTCGAATTTGGCTCACCGTACATGAAAAATTAAAACGGAATTTGCATATATATTTTAGCTAAGTTTATTTCCGTGTAAAATTTCCTCTGGAAAGTTCAACTCCAGAATCTACCCTCCCATTGTGAAAATCTCCCCGTATAAAATCTATGTTTCAACAGTCGCTACTAAAGAATTGGGAAAAAAATCGAACTTTAGCGTAAAGAGCGAGGTGTTGAAGAGGGTGCAACCCAAGGCCGTATCCAGGGAGGGGTGGGGGGGTTACCCGGTTTGAACCCCTCCCCCCCCCGAAATTTTTGACCGAGTCGAAAATAAGTCGAAAATTAGTAAAACCTAGGTAAAAATCAGTATAATTAGTCGAAAACTGAGTCAAAAATTAGTAACCCCCCCCCACCCCGAAAAAAAAATCCCGGATCCGCTCTTGGTGCAACCCCCCTCATATACGGAATAATTTCTGTTCATTTTAAGTTTTAATGTTGCTTCTTGCTTTAAGCTGAAGAAAATTTATTTTTTACTTAATTTCGTATCTTTTTTAATAATGCCAGAAAGTTTGGCTCCACCTACTCAGAAAAATCCCTCCTCCCCATAGATACGTCCTCTAGATAATTAAATCCTGGTGAAGATCTATCACGGACAATTACCCTTAACATCTCCACATGTAAAATTGAGTAAGCAAAGAGAAAGCAAGACATAAGAAGAATTTCGTACAAGAATTCTGGCAAATTCCCCAATGTAAAATTTCATCTGATAAATTCAAGCCCTGGACACTTTCTTCTCCATGAAGAATCCTTCTCGCCGAAAATTCCCCCAGCAAAAAATCCCCCCACCCTAGAAACGTATGCATACTTTCCAATAACAAATACTGTACGTAAGCAATGGGCAAATTTTATAGCTTTAAAGATTTCCTCAGCGGCCGTTAGGGATCGCGGTCTCTCCAAAGGTATAGTTATTCGACCTTTCAACTATGCCGAACAAAATGGCTGTCTCAAAATTTTATTTGGAGGCTATATAAAAAAATTTTTTGGATTGGAGGGCCTTAGTTGCCCTCCAATCTTTTTGGTCACTTAAAAAGGGTACTAAAACTTTTAATTTCCGTTCGAAAGAGCCCTCTTCCGGCATTCCAGGACCCCTGGGTCGATACTATCACCCCTGGGGAAAAAAAACAGGCATCTGTGATCTTTCTTTTGACAAAAAATACAAAATTTCACATGCTTGCAGATAGGAGCTTGAAACCTCTACAGTAGGGTCCATTGATACGCTAAATCTGATAATGTGCCTTTCTTTAAAATTCCATGACTTCTAGGGAGTCTTTGCCCCTTTTTTTGAAAATCAGACAAATTTTTGGGAGGGGGAAATTTTGTTGTTTTATTTTTCTTTTCGATGAAAGTACTAAAAAGGCCATTTTTCAATGGAAATAAAGTTTTTGGAAATACAGGGGGGGGGGACAAAAACTCTTGGGTGACCAGTGCCCTTCCTATAAACACCCCCCCCCCCCACCCCCCAGTGATGTCACTAGTCTACATGGATGAAACTAGGAATGTTGGAAGTTGACTTAATGAAACAGTATTCGTGGATATTATGTTATCTTTCTCGAGAGAAACTTCGCGCTTTGTTGCAATATATAGATAACCTCGTCATGGCGAGCCGAATTACAGTCTAGAATAACCTAAAGACAAAACTTTTTTGTGCAGGTCTGAGGAACTTTAAATGACTCGCCTACATCTATTGTAAGCGCCAAAAATTTCTAGGTTCTCGAGACACCCTTGGTCAAGAAAGAATCTTATGAGGGGGAAGGAAGGTAGTGATTTATTTAACTGATTTTTTATTTTTGATTTTTTTTTTTTTCAGGTTTGTTTGTCTTGTTTCTGTGACCGGTGTAGTATTTATCACTCACTTTATAATTTGGTAATAATAATGTGGTTGTTCATCCTAAACTAGTAGAGGATAAATCGCCTATAAATTTGGTAATTAGATTAATATAGTATCTATTATATTTAATCAATCAAACTGAAGATAATAAGATTATCGAATTGCCAATGTTAGAAGTGTATGGTCCAGAAATTGATGACACCACAAAATTTGCTGTGAAAACAGGAGGTTTTAAGATGATGTAAGTTAGCATTCATTTTCAAAACGCTATCACAAACTCTTAATTTCCTTCGTCCGTTAAACAAAAAAATGAAGCAGAAACGACAATAAACAAATCTCTTGATAAAATGCGTCAACGTACATCAGTGTTGTCATATACCGTAGGCTACCTAAAATTTCTAGTATAAAATTTAAAAGAAGACATTGCATACAAAATGGCGGGTTTGATCATCTTTGACTGTTGGAGTTTACTAATGATTTCAGTCTATGATAAAGATTACTGCGTAGAGTTCAAAGTAAAATAAAATCATTATAGACAGATAAAAGCCTTTACAAAAATTAATAAAATTAAACAATTAATATCGGGAAAAAATGAGAGTTTTAGTTAATTTGTTTGACTGTTGGTAGTTCACGACCTATTTACAATAAAACTTACCATGGGTATCCAATGTAAAAATTATCGGGGATTTATTATTGTGAAACCCTTCCGATTTACAATAAGTCTCCTTTAATCCCTTAGTTCCCTGCAAGAATCATTTCATAGATTCTAGCAATTTTTTTGGGCTAATTATTACTTTTTCTGTTCCGTTTTTTTTTTTTTTTTTTTTTTTTTTTTTTTTTTTTTTTATCAAAATTAATTTCTTAAAAGTGTTGGCTCTTTTCAGTTACGTCAACGATCTCGTTCACGGAGTGGATCTTCGAAGCCCCCTGATTTTCAAAGGGCTGCTTCTAGTTCTTCGCTAAAATTTTCAGAGCTGGAAAACCCTCCTAGTCAACAGCCAATAACTGTGCAAGGGCTTGTGCCATTTTCGAAGTCATCAAATCAAAAAGAGTATCAGCGTAGGGATGAATCACATCCATTCATGAATCACATGAATCAACATGAATCACATCCATTACAGAGAATGCATACAGAAATGCGTCCAAGTCAGGAAGAGTGGCATACTCAGACTGTAGATTTGATTGAAGGGTATTTATACTTTATCATCATCATACCTGCTCATCAAGGAGGGGAAAAGCACCCTTAGATAACCCAATGACTTTTTTTTAAAAAAACTAGCAAAATCTAAAGCCAAGATGTTGGGGGTTGTAAGTTTCTTCTATGGGGTTGTCTGCAATGGTAATTCTAATGGTGTACTTTTCCGTTTGATCCGCGTTTAGGCTGTGTTTTAAAATTCCTAGAAATTTGTTTTAAAAATAGCATTCTACTATTATTACTTATCGAAATAATAGTTACCATTCCTCAACTATAAGTGGTATGGTAATTTTTTCTCACTAGCCAGTTTGTTTTTGTTTTTTTTTTTTTTTTTTTTTTTTTTTTTTTTTTTACGCGTATGGGCCGTGGTTTATTCTTTACTAGGATATCCCTGTTGAAACAACCGTAGCACCCTTGGGGACCCTTTTTTTTTTTACGCGTATCGGCCGTGGTTTATTCTTTACTAGGATATCCCTATTGGAACAACCGTAGCACCCTTGGGGATGATGTCCCTCAAACTCAGTCCGAGAGTGCCTAGGGAAGTTTAGAAGGAAAGTGTTTTAAAATATTGGCGGCTGAAAGGGGTTTTTTTAGATACATTCGGCCCTGTTACTTCCTCCAGTTTGAAGATTCTTCTCAGGTCCTGAAGGTTTGACCTGTGTACTCTTACGGTATTTTTAATACTAAGCTACATTTTATTACTAGCATGGGTGGACTAGCGGAACTGACCGGAGGCTCAGGCCGCAAAGGCCCATTGCCCCTAAACTGGTTTTTGGCCCTCAATCTGGAAGACAAATATTTGGAAATAAAGTTCAAAAATTGCTTTTTTGTAATTGATTGTGAAGAAATTTTAAGTAATAAAAAAAACCTATTTTTAGCCTCTGAAAACAACTTTCCGTCCGATAGGCCACAAGTCATTGCCTTAAGTGGTGAAGAAGTTATACAAATGCAGTCATCAAGCTGATTAATGTTTCCCTACAAAAGGAATCTCTCCTTACAGAAATATTTAGGAGAATCTCTAAAAAAAATAAACAAAAGCATCAATAGAATCAACAAAAGAAACAAAAAAAGATTCTTTGTCAAATTTTGGTATTAATTCCTATTTTTGTGGGAATACGTTTTTCCAGTTTACACTTTTAAGACTTAATCTAGGTCTTTAACACTAAAATTAAAAAACAAAACAACAAGCTGAACGGCTCTAAACGGCTCGTATGTGACTTAAATGCCTTTCAAAATATACAAATGTTTAATGCACAAAGTAATCAAGTAAATCATAATCAAGGAATTGAACGCTAAAACCTGTAAAACTGAACTGAGAAGTGGACTTAATCTAAATGGCTTATATGATGGTGACACTAAATAAACAATCTTTTTAGGGTATCAAATTTTCCTGAAAAATTCATCGTATCTGTAGAATCTATACTACATACTATAGACTATATAACCAAGATTATACCCCCCCTTGTTATGGGCAAAAAGCTCTATCATTAAATTTCTGTGACCTGATTGCAAGATCAACACATGCAGGGTTGCCACTCGGTGAAAAAGATCACTATATTCTTTAAAAAAAAATCACTAAATCAGCACATACATCACTAGATTATCGACTAGAAGTCACTAGAATTATAATATTCTTTGCCATTGTAATTGATAACTGTTTTGTTTCTATACCTTGTTCTATACAGGCGTACCTACAGGAAGGGGATAAAATTACCCCCCTAGATGAGGAAAAATACCTTTAGATTGATGTATTGTTTTTTCTCAAATGAAGATTACCCTTTAAATTTTGAAAAATACCTTTTTGCATCTTCATGCAGAGAATAAAACAAAATCCTTGCTTCTTCCGTCTATTTTCCCAAATTGGTACCCTTGGCTTATACCCCGATCACTGAAAATTGTTAATCGGTGATCTAGTCGAAATTTCTTTTTAATTTATTTTTCTTGTCGATTCAAAACCCCAGTTTTTTTTCAGAAAAAATAAACTATTTTCTTTTTACTCTAGTTGAGCTAGTATAATTACTGGACCACCAGAGACAATTTTGAAAATGGCCTTTTTATATTTTCATGGAAAAAGTTTGTCCTAACCTTCACAAATTTCGGTAATCATTGGTTCTTTAATGAAATCATTGGTTCATTGGTTCGGTAATCATTGGTTCTTTATTGCTTCTTTAATGAAACAGGGGTTCTCGTTAGTTATACGGAACACACCCAAGAAGTAATGTTATGTTAATCCTATTGAAATATGCCGATATATGATGAAAATATAATACTTCAGTTTGTATAATAATATAATTTGGGCCATATATTTGCACATTAGGGGGCTGTGGGAGTAAAATAACCCAACCTTATTCCACCTCCCTAATGTGCAAATATATAGTCCAAGTTATACAAGTCCAATGCATTCTGTCACCCGTTATTTGTCTTTGTTTCTATGAACCTGGCTTTCGTAGATCGCACATTATCCTTATTATCCCTAGCATACTTTCATCCCCAGACCTATCCTCAGGGGCGACGCTGGGTCATGTTAAATTTTAAGGTATAGTTTTGGAACCTTTCAATTATACTAAACAAAACGGTTATCTCAAACTTTTGATAGAACAATTTTTGGGATAAAAGGCGCGTGGAAGGGGGGGGGGGCGTCCGATCTTTTTGGTCAAATAAAAGGGACCCTAGAAATTTCAATTTCCGTTCAAATGAGCCCTCCCCGATGTTTTATGGCTGTTGCTTCGATACGATCGCCACTGGAAACAAAACCAAATTAACACGCATCCGTGATTTTTCTTCTGGCAAATAATACAAAATTGAACACTTTTGTAGATAGGGGCTTGAAACCTGTACAGTAGGGTTCTCTGATACACTAAATATAATGATTCGAATTTTAATTAAAATTCTTTGACTATTAGTCGGTGTTTCCTCCCTCTTTCGAATATCAGGCAAATTTTTGCAGTTTCGTAGCCTTTTTTGGGTAAAACTAAGCTTAGCGAATTTTATATATTTGTAATCAACATAATAAGCTGGTGATATATCGATTGATATCAAATTTCCGCTTCTAGAGTTTTGGTTGCTATTAAGCTGTGTCGCTTCATTCTTACAGTTCGTTCCCAAAAACTGTTTGATATGTTTGCACATAAATCCAAAAACTTAAAAAATAGGACTTATCAGATATTTCAATTACAAATTAGAGAATTAGGAGAATTATTGTAGTTTCGATTAGATATTAGAAGTGAAGATTAAAATCATTAGACAATTCCCAGAGTAGATACCCCCTCCCCCCACTCTTACTCCCAACCGACTTCAATTATCAAACTATAGTTGATTTAATCTATCTAGTTATACTACAAATCCTATTATAAAAAGTACTATGTCCTATTGTCTTTTTCAACGATTTCTTTTCTTTTTTCATTTAGAAAATTATATTTAATGTATACCTACCTTCTTATTTTTCAGTGAGTCCATTTCTGTTCTGTTTGCAGATGTAGAGGATGGATTCATATCCACCATTCACTCCACTCCCAAAGGTTTTAGCAGAAGAAAATCTAATTTAGAACTGATAGATTATAGAAAAAAACCATAGACATGAAGACAAAAATTTGACCTGAGCAAATGTTGTGAAATAGGAAGTATAGAACTATTAGTATGGTAAGCTAGGACTGCCACCAGATATTGGCGCAAAAATGGTGCTACACCACTTACTGGAGGGGAAGCCTCGCTGGTGCCAAATATTGTAATGGAATGCCCGTGGTTACCACTACTGTTCCGTAAATAGAGAGTATGTTAATACCCAATTACGGTATACCCTGCTCCAGGGCATGATAACATGATCTAACGGCCAAACCCTAGGCCAAGGGTGGCCAACCAGGGTTACCACTAATATTTCTAGTTATCTCCTTGGAGGGTCAACGGACCCCCTGTCGATATAATAAATGACGGTATGTCTCGCAACTCTTTTCCTACTACAAATAATATAAACTCAGCCCTTCTGTAGGCTCCTGCACTCCACATAGGCTAAAAAGTCAAAGATTATAAAGACAAACTTTCTTACTGTATTCACTTTCACGTATTTACAAGAACTCAAAAAATGAACTGAAATAAAAACTCTTACAATTAATGAAGAAACTTTTCGACACACCTCCGTGCGCGCACCTCTGACCAAAGGCGATGAATGGCCGAATCAAATTTGACTCCCAGCATCCTATGAAGCTTTTCGGGCTGTAAATTTAAGCTGTATGAGTCATCGCTCAGCTGGCTTTTTCAAACACTTACTAATTATTGGATTCATTCGGACGCCTCGTTATAAAAGCTTATCCCGGGATTTAGATATTACAATTGAAGATATATGAAGCTAAATTTATAAAAATGGCATTTTTCGGAAACAAAAGGGGCCAAAGGTCCCAACAAGAAGATTTTGCAATTTTGCGATTAACTAGGTTCGCCTATTATCTTGTTGGTAACGCTTTGGGGTCTATATTTGATTATATGGTGGGAGATCGGAAGTCTCAAAGGCGGTATATTTGTATAAATGCTAATCTGGACTATATTAGGACTGTAGTGAATCACTATTTTGTGATTTTTTTTATCTATTAGCTTCTTGTATGATTTATTCGATTGAATCACGGATCTACGCTCAATATCGTGAAAAATCACTAGATTTAAGAACAAAATCACTATAAATTACTAGCTAGAAGAAAATCACTAGGCAACATAAAAAGTCACTGCAAATACTGATAAATCACTAGGGTGGCAACCCTGTTTAGAACTTCTAGATTATAGAGAAAAAATCCATAAATATAGAGACAAAATTTCGACCTGTGCAAATGTTGTGAAATAGGAAGCATAGAACATTTTTGCAATTTTGCGTTTAACTAAGTGTCTCTATAATCTTGAGAATTATTTTAAAAAAACTTTTTCCACAAAATAAGTTTTTCAAAGAAAAATAAAGAACTCCATTAATCAAAAAAGGAGCACAAATAAAACCAAATAATCTACCAAGTGTGAAACTACCACAAATCAGCATCGACAAATAAATGAAACCAAAAACGAACAGAAATTACAATAATTTACCAAGTCAAACTCAAAACGAGCAAAAATTAACATGAGTTGGGTGCAAAACCCTTATGCCTTCCCAAGACCAGGACAAAATTTGTAATTTACTGAAAAAATACAAATGAATGTGCATTGTCAATTTAATATACATATACTGATATTTAGTAATCAAAATATTGATATTATTTGATTTATTAAAGTTATAAAAGTAAAAACATTTATATTTTTTCAGTAAAGTGCAAATTTTTTTCAGGCCTTGGGAAGGCATAGGGGTTTTGCAGCCAATTTATGTTAATTTTTGCTCGTTTTGAGTTTGACTTGGTTAATTATTGTAATTTCTGTTCGTTTTGGGTTTCATTTACTTGTCGATGCTGATTTGTGGTAGTTCCACGCTTGGTAGATTATTTGATTTTATTTTTGCTCATTTTTTGATTAATGGAGTTCTTCACTTTTCTTTGAAAAACTTATTTTATGGAAAAAGTTTTTTTAATTGATTTCTCTTCGTTTTATATTGACATAGTCTTTTCAGGGGAAAACAAAATAATTCTTTAAATCTTTTCTTTTTTTAAGAATTTATGGTTTGGCCTGCTGCTTGTATCCTGGAGAAAAATTTTCAGCAATTTTCAATAATATACACCATTTTTAAAATCTGGACACAAATAGTACTGTTTAATTTGGTTTCATACCTCCTCCAGTTGACCTGAAATGGAAAACTTGATACTATTCGCAAAAAAAAATCTGTTTACTTTCTTTGATAGCTTGGATACATTTACGCTATTTTGATTTCGTTAAATTTTAAAAGCAAAAATGGGAGGTTTGGCGAGGGAGGGTGGGAGTGAAAGGGGGATTAGTTGCCCTCAAATCACTTTTGACTATTAAAAAGGGCATCAGCCCTTTCTATTTTCAATCGAATGAGCTCTTTTCGAAGTTCTCACGACAACTCCTTCGATACGAAGTGCCCTGGTCTAAAACAACAACCAAAAATAATACATTATACCCACTTTTCGATCTTTAATATAAAAATGTCAAGCCTTCCATTCATTTTCGACTTTTAAAAAGGGCACTAGGCCTTTCGATTTCCAATCGAATGAGCCCTTTTGGAAACGACAACGCTTTCTATAAACACCTTATATGCCCCCAGGGCATAAATTGCAACCCTTACCCTAAGGTCTGTTAGGTTGGTTGTCATCCTCTAATACCGAATTTCCAGAACTTTCAACTACGTTAAACAACATGGCTATCTCAAAATGTTGATTGAATGTGTTTGGGGAAATGGTGGGCATGAGAGGGGGGGGTAGTCGCTCTCCAATCACTTTCAACTATTAAAAATGGCCCAAGTCCTTTCAATTTCCAATCAAATGAGCCCTTTTGAAGTTTCTACGACAAAACTCTCAATAAAAATCTTATATGCCCCCGGGGCATAACTGGCCCTGAGTGCTGGGGGGTTTCATTCTCAAAGACCTAATTTCCAGAACTTTCTACTACGTTGAACAAAGAGGCTATCTGAAAATTTTGATTGGATGTGTTTTGAGGAATGGTGGCCGTGAGAGGGGGGTTAGTTACCCTCCAATCGCTTTCGAATATTACAAAGGGCACTAGCTCTCTCAGTTTCGAATTGAATTAGACCCTTTTGAGGTTTTACGACACCTCTATCTATAGAAACCTTATATGCCCCCAGGACAGAACTTAAAACGTTTTCCCATGGGGCTTTGTGAGGTTTTTCATCCATAATTACATACTTTCCAGAACTTTCAACTACGTTGAACAAACTGGCTATCTTTAAACTTTGATTGAATGTTTTTGGGGAAATGGTGGGCGTGAGAGGGGGGTTAATTACTAACAACTTTCTATATAAACTTTATATGCCCCCAGGGCATAACTTACAACCCTTGCACTGAGGGCTCTGAGCGGGTTGTTCAACTTTGTTCAAAATTTCAACTATCAAAAAAGGCACTAGCCCTTTCAATTTCCAATTTAATGAGCCCTTTTGAAGTTTTACGCTTTCAATAAAAACCTTACACGCCCCCAGGGCATAACTTGCAACCCTTGCCCTGAGGGCTGTAAAGGGGGAGTGGTTTTCATCCTTAAAGACCTAATTTTTAAAACTTTCAACTAAGTTGAATCAAAGAGCTATCTAAAAGATTGATTGGATGTGTTTTGGGAAAAGATGGGTGTGAGAATGGGGTTAGTTGCCCTCAAAACACTTTCGACTATTAAAAAGGGCACTAACCCTTTGAATTTCCAGTTGAATGAGCCCCTTTTCAAGTTTATATGACGAGGATTTCAATAAAAACATTATATGCCCCCAGGGCATAACTTATAACTCTTGCCTTGAAGACTGTGGGATGTCCTGCTCAAAGGTATAATTTCCTGAACTTTGAACTGCGTGGAACAAAATGGCTATTTCAAAATCTTTATTGGATGTGTTTGGGGAAATGGTGGGCGTGGAAGGAGTGTTAGTCGCTATCCAATCACTTTCAACTATTAAAAAAGGCACTAGCCATTTCAATTTCCAATCGAATGAGCGCTTTTTGAAGTTTCTACGACAACGCTTTATCCAAAAACTTATATGCCCCTGGGCATAATTTACAACCCTTGCCCTGGGGGCTGTGGGGGGTTGTCATCCTCAAAGACCTAATTTCCAGAACTTAAAACTACGTTGAATAAAATGGTTATCTCAAAGTTTTCATTAGATGTGTTTGGGGAAATGGTGGGCGTGAGAGGCGGGTTAGTTGCCCTCTAATCCCTTTCGACTACTAAAGAGGGCACTAGCCCTTTGAATTTCCAATGGAATGAGCCTTTTTTTAAGTTTCTACGACAACGCCTTCTATAAAAAACCTTATATGCCCCCTGGACATAACTTACAACCCTTGCCCTAAGGGCTGTTGGGGACTGTCCTCAAAAACATAATTTCTATCTAGAAATCAATTACGCTGAAAAAAATGGCTATCTGAAAATTTTTATTGGATGTGTTTTGGGAAATGGTGGGCGTGGAAGGGATGTTAGTCAACTTCCAATCACTTTCGACTATTAAAAAGGGCACAAGCCACTCCAATTTCCAATTGAATGAGCGCTTTTCGAAGTTTCTACGACAAATTCTTCGATACGAAGTGCCCTGCTCTAAAATAAAAAATTAATAAATAATACATTGTGCCAACATCCGTTCTCATATGCCCTCAGGGCAGAACTTAAAACCCTTGCCCTGAGAGCTGTCGGTGAGTGTCCTCCTCTTTACTTAGTCCCCGTTTCTTGTCTCGTTCTCGAGTGTCCCCGTTCTTTACTTAGGCAGCGCGATCGCGCTGCCTATGATTATCCAACAACTTTCCATATAAACCTTATATGCCTCCAGGGCATAGCTTACAACCCTTGCACTGAGGGCTCTGCGGGGGTTATCATCCTAAAAGACCTAATTTCCAGATCATTAACCTACGTTAAATAAAATGGATATCTCAAAATTTGGATTCGATGTGTATCGGAAAATATTATGCTTGAGAGGGGCGTTAGTTAATATGGAACTGCTTTCAACCGCAGAAAAAGGCACTAGCCCTCTCATTTTCTATTAAATGTGCTGTTATGAAGTTTTTAAGATAGTGATTTCTATATAAACTTTTTGTGGCCCTGGGCATATCTTAACACCCTTATACTGATGGCTCTGGGGGGATTATCATCCTAAAAGACCTAATTTCCAGAACTTCAACTACGTTGAACACAATGGATATCTCAAAATTTTAATTCGATGTGTTTGGGAAAATGGTGGCCGTGAGAGGGGCGTTAGTCGCTATCCAATCACTTTCAACTATTAAAAAAGGCACTAGCCCTTTCAATTTCCAATTGAATGAGCCCTTTTGAAGTTTCTACGACAACGCTTTCAATAAAAACCTTATATGCCCCCAGGGCATAATCATTGTCCTGAGGGCTGTGGGGGAGGGTTGTCATCCGTAAAGACCTAATTTCCAAAACTTTCAAGAGAGGGGTTAGTTGCCCTCAAATCACTTTCGACTATTAAAAATGGTACTAGCCCTTTGAATTTCAAATCGAATGAGCCCTTTTTCAAGTTTCTACGACATAGACTTCAATAAAAACCTTATATGCCCCCAGGGCATAATTTATAATCCTTGCCCTGAGGGTTGTGGGGAGTGTCCTCCTCAAAAATATGTTTTCTATCTGGAAATTAACTACGCTAAACAAAATGGCTATCTCAAAATTTTGTTGAATGTGTTTGGGGGAATGATGGGCGTCGGGGGGGGGGCTTGTTGCCCTCCAATCACTTTCGACTCTTAAAAGGGGGATTAACACTTTTAGTTTTTAATCGAACGTGTTTTTTTGAAGTTTCAACAACAACGCCTTCTATAAAAACCTCTTAAACTCCCTAGGTAGAACTTGAATTATTTGCCCTCAGGGCCCTGGGGAAAAGTCCTTCTCAAAAACATATTTTTTACCTGGAAAGCAACTAAGTTAAACAAAATAGCAATCTCAAAATTTTTATTGGATGTCTTTGGGGAAATCATGGGCGTGGGAAGGGGTGTTAGTTGCCCTCCAATCACTTTCGACTATTAAAAAGGGCACTAGCCCTTTGAATTTCCAATGGAATGAGCATTTTTTGAAGTTTCTACGACAAAGCCTTCTATAAAAACCTTATATGCCCCCAGAGCATAACTTACAACACTTGCCCCGAGGGCTATGGGGGAGAGTCCTCCTCAAAGACATATTTTCTATCTGGAAATCAACTAAGCTGAACAAAATGGCTATCTCAAAATTTTGTTTGGATGTGTTTGGGAATGATGGGCGTGCGAGGGCTAGTTGCCCTCCAATCACTTTCGACTATTAAAAAGGGTACTAGCCCTTTGAATTTGCAATCGAATGAGTCTGTTTTTAAGTTTCTACGACAACACCTTCTATAAAATCGCATACGCCACCAGGGCATAAATTCCCCCACTTTCACCGTGGGTTGTGGGGGAGTGACCTTCTCGAAAAAACATTTTCTGTGTGGAATTGAATTAAGCTGGACGAAATAGGTATCTCAAGATTTTTATTGGACGTATGTGGTGAACAGATTGGCGTGGTTTGGGGTTGGGGGAATTTAGGGGCATGTGTTTGGGGGAATGATGGGCGTGGGGGGCTAGTTTGCTCTCTAATCACTTTCGACTATTAATAATGGCACTAGCCCTTTGAATTTCCAATCGAATGAGCCTGTTTTGAAGTTTCTACGACAATGCCTTCTATAAAAACCTTATATGCCCCCAGGGCATAACTTAAAACCCTTGCCCTGGGGGTTGTGGGGGTGTGTTCTCCTCAAAAACATATTTTTCTATCTAGAAATCAACTACGCTGAACAAAATGGCAATCTAAAAGTTTTGTTGGGATGTGTTGGGGTGAAGGAGGGTTGTGGGGGGGGGGCTAGTTGCCATCCAATCACTTTCGACTATTAAAAAGGGTACTAGCCCTTTGAATTTACAGTCGAATGAGCCTGTTTTGAAGCTTTTACGACAACGCTTTCTAAAAAAAAAACGTATATACCCCCAGAGTATAACTTAAAACCCTTGCCTTGAGGGTTTTGGGTGATTGTGCTCATCTAAAATATATTTTCAATTTGGATATCAACTACGCTAAGCAAAATGGCTATCTTAAAATTTTGTGTGGATGGGTTTGGGGGATGTATGAGCGTGGGGGGGGGCTAGTTTCCCTTCAATCACTTTCGACTTAAAAAGGGCACTGGCCACTCCAATTTCTAAGCGAATAAGCTCTTTTTGAAGTTTCTACGACAACTCCTTCGATACGAAGTGCCCGGGTATGGAGAAAAAAACAAAAAACAACACATTGTGCCCACATCGTTCTGTACTTAGGCTAGCGCGCTGCCTATGATAACGCTGTGAGGTCTATATCTGATATGGACATACGTTGGGAATAGGAAGTTTCAATTGCGTTATATTTGCATAAATTCTAATCTTGTACATATTGAGAACTGTAGTGAATCACTTTTTTTTTTTTTTTTTTTTTTTTTTTTTTTTTTTTTTTTTTAGCTCCTTGTAAGATTTTACTCTATTGAATCATGAATCTACGCGCTATATTTTGAAAAATCACTAGATTTAGGAAAAAGTCACTTGCTAGTGATAAATCACTAGGGTGGCAACCCTGAACGCATGTCTGAAAAGGATTCTACGGTTTTTGATGTGCCTGCTTTTAATCTTGAGGGAATTGGTGTCATCCGAAGGGAACTTTCGAGAATTTTTAAGGTATTGCGCAAATAGTGGTGACATCATTTTAGACCAACATTTAGTTATATAATCTATTTAGTTTAGTGCTATAATATTTAAAATACTGACTGCGCATATATATCCCCATTTTTTTTTTTTTTTTCATTCAAAATTGAAGCGAGAAGCTGACGAAAATGGTAGGTAGAAAATTAGAGGCAAACCAGTGAAAATTTCACTTTTATCAAAAAAATTTTCTTTTTCTGGAATTTTTTTTTCTTCTTAGGACATCAATTCAGAATCAACATCCAGCTCATTCAATAGCAACCCCTCATTTGACAACAATATCCCCTACACAGATTTCTCAGGGCCATATGAGGATACATCAGTCACCTCCTGAAGACCGCAAAGAGAGTACAGTCTTTGATTTGCTGACTTTGGGTAAGAACAAATCCTTTAATAGACGAATTTACCTAATCCAACATACTATTAATCTAATCAATCTATGCTATACTACTAATCCTATATACTACACTGTATTATTATAATATTATATAATACTATTAAATACTATACTAACTATGCTATTAATCTAATGACTACTGCATATACTATTAATCCAACTAATCTATGCTATAACATTAATCCTGTATATTATGCTATATTTTTATGCTATTATACTATACTATAAATATACTAATACTTAAATACTATTAATCCAATATATTATTTCAATGTAAAAGGCTATTTTACTGTGCTATGACAAAACTGTCTGAAGAAAAATATGAAAAAACATGTGACGGCAATGACAGTAAAACCATTATTTTTTACAGACGAAAAATATTGTCAAATCTAACTGATTACTTTTGCCTATTTATTTTCACGGTTCAACGTGGCAACACTGACGAAAATGTGGAACAGCCCTAAAAATTTCATTATTTAAAAAAGTAAATGAAAAATCTTAGAAATTGAGAGTTTTCGCTTATTAATGCATCTAACGCTCACTTGAGGTATTTTGGGTCTGCATGTAAGCCTTCTGATAAGTCAGTTTAAATTATAAAGAAGTATTTAAATTCTTTAAATTCTAAGAATGTTATAAACTAGCTTACCCGTCGTGCGTTACTGCAATCTCAAGGAAGGGAAATTTAAGGAAAATCCTCCTGGAAAAGTCCCCCTTGCGTAGTAATAACGGCCGTATATTTAAATTTTAAAGTATTTGAAATATTTTTTCTTACAAATTCGCCCTGTGGGCAATTTCTCCCATGCGGAAAAGTTCTGTTTAAATTTGAATATGGCCCTTTACTTTCGTGTGAAAATTATTTCTTTCTTTTCTTTAATGTTTTGATTAAGGCCGTGTCCAGGAGGATGGGGGGATATATTTTGTCCGACACGTAACTGATTTAATGAGTTCATATGCGAAATTAAGTTTTTAACAATTTTTATTGTTTGTAAAATGAATTGTAATAAATACGTATAACATGAGATGATTTAAAAGGAAATAAAAATTCATGTTGCATACATTTTATGGCCGCAATTGGTGTTAGACTGAAATCATTTTTTAGACGCGTGCCATCTACGCTTAACATTCTTGCAACTTCCGAGTTTCAGCGAAGAAGTTTAGCACACTTTTTGTACAAAGACAAACAGAGCTTCTTGTCATTAAGCTATTGATTTTATATCAATTCAATTTATATCAAGTATTATAGCGTAAAAAATTTCGGTGTCACAGGTTTTTGGCGTTTTTTTTAATAAGAACAATTTAAATTCAATTAATTAAGTTTTTCACGGCTAATTAAAACGAAAAGTTTCAAGAAGTTTTGGTAAGTTCTTAAGCTTTCGCCAGTTCAGACACACTGAAAAACACTATTTCAGATCTTGTCCCAGCTATACAAAAATTCTTGCTTATCGTTTCTCGTCTTGTCTTGATGTTCGTGTATGTCGCTTCATTCTTGAAAAAATGAAAAAAGATATGAAATGAAAAAAGCGAAATGAAAAAAATTATTTTGGACCCTCTCCATTTCAATGACTAGCGTCCGAAATGATAATTTGGACATTTGATCCTTTTAAAGTCGAGAGACCCTTTTACCAGTCCGTACAAAGTTACCATAATTTGATCTTGATTAATACTCATACCGAGTGGGCCCGAACCCCTTTCTTTGGAAGGAGTTGCTTAGCTTTAATTAAAATTCACGATTTTTTAATTTACAAGACTTTAGAAGATACTAGAGAAGCTTAGTCTAATTTCTAATTTTCCTAATTTATAATTCCTAATTTCTAAGCTTTTCCTAATTTAATAAATAAGAAAATAGCAGAAAATAGCAAAAAGAAATTTCAGAAGTTTCATTACATACCTAAAGAATAAAAATATTAGTGGTATCTCTTATGTTAATACTTCTTACCAGAGGAGTAGCTCCAGCATTATGTTAGGGGGAGCGGCAAGAAGGGTTCTTATTTTGAGAGTCAAAGGGCATGGGATATATAATAATTTTTTTCTCTAAATTATTGGGGGGGCAACTGACCCCCCCCCCCCCAAACGACGCCCCTGTTTCTTATGCTGAGGGACATATTCATCGAAGCAGAGAGTTAACACACATCTGCCCAAAAAACAGTGGACCTATTCCTCTATGGGTAAAACTAGACTTCATTTATAGGGACAGGATTACAATTGCAAGCTCAGCCTTCCCAGAAACCTCTACCTTCCCATCGCCGTCATCCATCTGCGCATGGAAGACCTGTAATAAGCCCCTCTAAAGTACCTGAAGCTGTTGTCCTCTCTAGTGCTCGAACACCGGTTGGCTTTAACGGTTTTAGAAACTTGGATGCTGGAACTCAACCCATGGATGTGGATGTGGGTCCGTGTGCAAGGCGTGGCAGACCGATAGAAGATTCAAAGACAAAGGTGAATAATTTGCATTTTCTTTTGAAAGAATCCAGTGGTCTGTTTATTTAAGTCTGTTAATTTAGTTGAAGTAGTCTGTTGAATAGTCTGTTTATTGAGTCTGTTGAATAGTCTGTTTATTTACTTTAAATAGTCTGTTGTCTTATTTAGTCTGTTGAATAGTCTGTTTATTTACTTTAAGTGGTCTGTTGTTTTATTTAGGCTGTTTAATTAGTCTATTGATTCATCTGTTTTAGTCTGTTGAATAATCTGTTTATTTACTTGAAAACTCACTGCAGAAAAGTCTAAAACAAATAGTTATTAAGTCGAATGTGGAATACCAAAGCTGCAACTATTGTAGTAGCAACTGCAGCTGCTAAAGGAGTCGGAATAGTTCAAATTAAGGATCTGGAGTCTTCGTTTTAACTTAGCGAGGAGTTGGTAAAACAAACCAACTTTTACTTCAGTGGCTTCATGTTCTAGATATTTACGTGGAATAGTATTTATGAATGTAGTTGGGTTAATGCAATACAAGAAAATAAAAAAGCTGGAGTCTAAGTTTGGATCAAAAATTTTAAGAGTTGGAATTGTACCGGTTGGAATTAGTTTGTAACATTGTACCGTTTGTAACTTTAGAATTGTACCGTTGGAAATGAGAGCTAGGAATTGTACCTTCAACAATTATTTGAAATGAGTATCGATTTTCATAAGCCTTCAGCAGTCGTGGTTGCAGCAGTAGCTGCAACCTAGTAAAGGACGAACCACAGTCCATAGTAACCGAAAGAATAGCGCGGGGCCCCTAAAAATGGGGCCGGATTGAAACAGGAAGCTCACCATTGGAATTGCCTTGACCAGAAACCGAAAACTTATAGTGCCCTGGCTTGAACAACGAGGAAAAACACTTTTTTGCATCGGAAGTTAGAGTCAGAGTCGAAAATTTGTGTAATATGGCGGCTCCAAAACCCTATTTACGAAAAATGAACCCCAAAGTAGAGCTTGCGCGGAGTAAAAATATACCCCTAAGACATGCAAGCAAAAGAGATTGAGTCTTAAAGCTTAAGTTGTCAAAGGAAAGGGAAAACATAGAAATATGGTTAATGAGAAGAGAAAGACATGAAATGCAGAGAGATAACAAAACAAGGAAAATACTGCTGATAGGAGGGGCTCCTAGAGTTATAAAAACAACTCTGAATGTAATAGTAAAGAGAATGTATGCTCGGATAGAATTTTCTAAGGCTTGAGGGCGAGTTAGGGTGGTTCAGAGTGTTAATTCTATCCTGCTTAGGATGTAAATAAGAGGAGAACAATTCAATTGCTCGTATGTGCTCTGTTAGAGAATACGGCTAACATTATAACTAATGGTGATAGAGAGCTATTGTGAGCTGAAAAGCTTTATTCCTGTTATACTTAAACTTTGCTTTATAACATTATCTTCGAATGGTTTCAAATCACTTTAAAAGGCTAGTAGAATATATTAAAGATGTATCTGCGCAGACAAAACCAAAAACAAGGTTAACGGGACTTGGGCAACGTGAAGTGTCGGATCAACCTTTGATCGAATTCGTCGGCGATTTTTTTTTATGGGAGTTTAGAGCAATAATAGCTTTATCAGCTCACAGTACCTCTCTACCGTGTCATTCCTTTGCAATTCATTAAATGCTGTCTTTGCCAACCCCTCAAAATTTTGAGATTTTATTTTTCAAGAAGGATTTTTACTTTAAAAGATTGCACGCACCTACAAGATGGATTCAAAATAAGCTGATTCTGCTTAAACGTACTTTATTCTTTGTTTTCTTACAACCAATTAATGTCGCTACTTTAAAAATATATCGTGTATGTATGCTAATTCTGTGTTGCTTAGACCAATAGAATGTTGCTTAGACCAGTGGTCGGCAAAGTGCGGCTCCGGAGCCGCAAGCGGCTCTTTGGCCCCTCAAATGCCGCTCCAGCACAAATATTTAAATGCAGGCAGCAGATGCGCAAGTCGCGCCGAGGGTATCGGTCGGTTGACGATTGAAGGGAACGCGGCGCGGGGGAGACTCGCGCGTTTCTACATGCCAGCCACTGCCCACTGTGCATGAATTTTATCAAGAGTAAATTGAGAAGTCGTCTTATTAATGAGAACCTCGAATTGTGCCTAAAATTAAAAACAACAACATACAAACCTAACATACTCAAACTTTCCAAGGAGATGCTCAGATGGACATTGTTCGCATTAAGTGTTTGTCAGTTATTGTCATAATTAAATTTATGGATATCTTACTTTAATTCTTTTTTTAATAAATAAATATAATCTTTATTAATTTGAAATCAAGTTTCATTCAGTGTACCCGTAATTTAATGAAGGTCTAAAATCATAATAAAGGTTTACTACATTAATAAACCGATCTGGCTCTCTAAATTTTTTTTTAATCCTGGTAATGTACATATATGGCTCTTTGGCGAAAAAGTTTGCCGACCACTGGCTTAGACCAATAGAATAAGCAATTCTGTGTTGCTTAGACCAATATAATGTTGCTTTGACCAATAGAATAAGCAAATCTGTGTTGCTTAGACCAATAGAATGTTGCTTAAACCCATAGAATAAGCAATTCTGTGTTGCTTAGACCAATAGAATGTTGCTTAGACCAATAGAATAAGCAATTCTGTGTTGCTTAGACCAATAGAATGTTGCTTAGACCAATAGAATAAGCAATTCTGTGTTGCTTAGACCAATAGAATTTTGCTTAGACCAATAGAATGTTGCTTAGACCCATAGAATAAGCAATTCTGTGTTGCTTAGACCAATAAAATGTTGCTTAGACCAATAGAATAAGCAATTCTGTGTTGCTTAGACCAATAGAATGTTGCTTAGACCAATAGAATAAGCAATTCTGTGTTGCTTTGACCAATAGAATGTTGCTTAGCCCAATAGAATAAGCAATTCTGTGTTGCTTAGACCAATAGAATGTAGCTTAGACCAATAGAATAAGCAATTCTGTGTTGCTTAGACCAATAGAATAAGCAATTCTGTGTTGCTTAGACCGAGAATGTTGTTATTTCCAGAAATACAAGCTAAGACTGCGTTACTTCGCCTCAAAACAACATATCTATTTCTTTAGATATATATTTGATGATAATAATAGTTTGATTCTTTGTCTATCACCGACAGTGCAAATACACTTAAAAATTGGAAACTACGTCATTGATTATCTATTTATTGTTGCGCAACCGCTTGAATGGAGAGGAACTTTCGACGCCTCAAAATGAATTTGAAACGAATCAAACTTATCAAACTTACAATAATTGTATATAGATATATTTGTAAATTTTTATCTCAAAAATGGCACTATAATTCTTCTCTGAAAATTCGCATACATGGGAAAATTCGCTTCCCTCCCCTAGCCTCCTTAATATTTTGTATAAATCGTCTGCTGACTGAAATTAGAGACCCCTGAAGGGTGAAAGTAATGAGTATAAGTTGCAGGAGTTACAAAATAGAAGTCGTTTGTTGACACATCAGTTGACTCCGAGCTTTTAGAGAAAGACATTCCCGTTCGATAGCTGGACTCTTGGACTCCTAATTGCTTTGCATTAAATGCCGCGCATTGCAGTAGAAGTTACAATAATTTGTAAACAAGAGAACCGAGCCTCGCTCGTTGATTACTGTTTGTTCAATAAGATTGTTTGTATTAAGACAACTGTTCCTTTTCTGGTGAAAAAAAACTATCTAGGTAGGTCACGACTTTGAAAAAAGTAGTTTAGGATCTTAATTAATTTTGCAAAAACATTTTTAATATGAATGATTTCGCAAATACCTAGACGTCTAGTTCCCTATTGGTTTTACTTTCGACAGGGATTAAAATGAACTTAAAGGTATTTGGCAAAAAAGAATAACGAACATCTTTCTTTTCACCTATCAAAGCTTTGATCACTAGTCCATCTCCGGGTTAAAGGTAGAAAATAATTTATGTACCCTCAAATAAGCACAAAAAAACAATATTAGCCTATTAGTACATGTATATAACTCGTCCCCCTTCTTCACAAATTCCCTCCCCTCTATACATTAATCTTCGATCCTAAACCACGATTTTACTTAAGTGTAAATTGCTGAAAGCACAATGGTGTTAGTTGAAAGAAGTCGGCGTCACTAGCCAGTATGTTTTTTTTGGGGGGGGGGGCTATGGATTTTACCAACTGGCTGGTCATTTTTACTGACTGGTTTAGGTGACATCGTTATTAAGGTTACTTGATTTTCTGTATCGACGGAGACTGATCTCCTTTCGTTGATTTTACGTCATTTACTTCCATCCGCCCATTTACATAATAAAAAAAAATTCAGCCCGTAGAATAATAGATTTCACGCCACTATTTTTACCAAATCAATTTTTTACTGCTTGGCTCAAAACAGGGGGGGGGGGTCCCCATACGTGATACCCCGGCTCCAACAGCTTTTCAGTGGTCAAGTTGGTCGCTGGGCTGCCAATTGTCACAATAAGGAATATCATTTGGTCACTGGAAAAACCCTTATGGTAAATATGATTTGACAAGAAACAAACTAAAATTTGGCAGTTTTGGCAAATTTGGCAAAGTTTTAGCCGAAAGAGAACTCGTCAGTGAACGTTTCTTGAATTTTTGTATATTTTTATTTATTTTGTATATATTTTCTTTATTTTTTCGTAGATTGCTGAGTTAACTAAGCCAAATGCGTCATGTGTTGATGCGAAGAAACGAGGGACTATGAAAAGTGGCTTCGACATTCTTCATACCCTGATTCCTGGCATTGGCAATCAACCCCCCAATGGAAAAAACAGTGAGGTGAGTTGACTTCTTTTCTGCTAAATGATTCTCTACACTAGAAATTTATAGTGTCCTACAAAACGCATGTACACCAGAAATCATTTTAGTGGCTATTAGAATATATTCCTTCTATAAAATGTAATTATTAAAAAAAGATTGCCCAAAAAGGCTTTTCAAAGATAGGTTAAGAGCCATAATTAAACCTAATATGAGGAAAAGAAATTTTTACTTTCCTCGGACACCAAACTGCAGGGGGGGGGGAGGAGATCACGGCATATTTTCTTACAAATCAAGTTTTTCTTGGTCCGGAATCTTGTGGCTGTTTCAGATTCATCACGGACATTAAGATTTTGGCTCACATCCAGGCCCTTTAAAATCCACCCCCCCCCCAAAAAAAAATATGTGGTTCCCTTACCCTAGGCAACAGTCCTTTAAAATTCCGAGCTAATCGAATTCCAAGCTCAAGCTTTGTGCCGCAATTCTTATGGGGCTCCTCCAAACCAAAATTTTCCTCCAACTGTAACGGTCTAAATGTTTAAACCCATGATTTTGACTTAAATCCAAGGCCTGGGCAAATAGCATGTGATTCAATATTGCCGAATCACAACCCCGTACTCCTTAGTCGATTACTCTACTTCTGAAGGCGACCATATTAAAGTGGCTTTCGGCCATAACAGACCAGGAAAGGCCAAACGGCTATCTAGCCCTTCATGTTCCTCAATTATTCAACAAAAGCTAGTAGATAAACCACTAATTTATTATTAGAATGATAATAATTTACATAAAAATCAACGAAGGATATCCTGATGAAGGTAACAAGATAAATATGGACAGATTTGAACGACACAGCTTACCGCCCTGATCCAGTGCCAGTCACCAAACAATTCACTCGATTGAATTACAATTCCATACTGAATGAATTCTCTGAGATTTTTTATTCTGTCGCTGCTGACAGTTCCTCTCCCGTGGGATCTCATAGCCTTAACATACCTCATTACAGAACAGTACTCTCCAATTATTTTTTCCATTCTATTTAGGGAGGACGGGGGGGGGGGCTTTTTGGATTAAATTTCCGCGGAGACCTTGCTTGTCAAGTCGCCCCCATTCACATATTCATTATACCTTTCAATAATTTTGAAAAAAAAAATATCTCAGTATTTTGATCTGAAGTAAAAGAGCGTTACAGGGGGGGGGGGGCAGACTGCCTTTGAATCATTTTGACTCTTAAATAGGGGGCTAGAATTTCCATTGAGTGAACCCTCTCCTAAGGTTTCTTAAAGTTATGATTTTTTTTTTTTTGTTTGTTCATTTTTTATTTTATTTTTTTTTATTAAAGAAGAACAAGAAAAACAATATCTGTAAATTATACCTTTTTTTCTGTATTTACTGTTTTTTCTTTTTAAGGAAAAATTTAAAGTTTTATGCTGGTTTGGTTTCACATTGTCTAAGTAATTTTATCGTACTGATTTACATAAGGTCGTAAGAATGTAAAAACGTTACTTATTGATGAATTTTTTCTGTTTTGACCAGTCACAGACTATTTTATATTTTTTTAGCTCCTTAATGTAAGCTCTTACGTAGCAATATGGAAGTCTCGTTAAACTAAATTTATTTAATTTTTATTTCTCCTTGGTTGTTCACTTTTTCTCCTTGGTTGTTCAGAAGCTTGCTCCCTTTAATTCCTGAAATGCTCGTAAATTGCTCAGAAATGTTTTGACACCTTAAATTGTATATAGTATACCTGGATTCCTGTTTTGTGATTAGGAGTGTAGCTAAGGAGGGGGGTGGGGGCTCTCAAATTTCCAAGGTGTCGGCACGCAGTCCCTTTGGCTCTGGGCGTCTTAATTTAGCTCATGTATCCACATTTCTTGGCACACTGGAAAAATTTTGTCGGCACATTCTTTATATCCCTCCCCTCCCCCCCAAAAAAAAATCAAATTCTAGCTTCGCTCCCCGTTTGTGATAATATCTTGTAGGAATGAATATTCGCTTCGATGAATATTTTGGCGCGATCAAGAGTCTTTCTGACAGGACGAATATCGAGATGTCACTCCTGATTTCTTCAAAATAAAACTTCGAAAAATTACTAGACTCGATTTTTTTTTTTTTTTTTTTTTTTTTTTTTTTTTTTTTTTAATCAGAACTCCAAAGCCTTGATTTTAAGAAACTCGAAATCTTTGAATTCATGGTAATTTCGACTTCCATAGCAATAAATTAACACCAACTTTTTAGCTCCCACACTCTTTCCTAAATGTTTTCGAAAAATTCGAAAAGCTACTGGAGTCGGAGTTCGTTTATTTTCACCGAATCAGACTCAAAGTCTTGATTTTGGGGAACTCCAGTTTGTTGAATTCGAACCAACTTAGACTTCCTTAGCAACGAATTATTGCCAACTTTTAGTGCCTCTTCCATCATTCTTACTAAATATTGACTCATTTTGACAGAACAAATTTCGAGGTGCCAGCTCTGAAATATTCAAAATGAGAATGTGAAAAGTTACTGGAGTTTGTTTATTTTCACCTAATCAGACTCCAAAACCTTGATTTTGAGTACATTAACTCAAAATCTTTGAATTCAAGCTAACTTCAACGTCTTTAGCAATAAATTATTGCCAAATTTTATTCTCCCTCCCTTTTTTTAGTCTCTTGTAATCTTACTAAATATAAAGTCATTTTGACAGAACAAATTTCGAGGTGCCAGCTCTGAAATATTCAAAATGAGAATGTGAAAAGTTACTAGAAGCGCAGTTTGTTTATTTTCACCTAATCAGACTCCAAAGCCTTGATTTTGAGTACAATAAATCAAAATCTTTGAATTCAAGGTAAATTCGACTTCTGTAGAATAAATTATTGCCAACTTTTATTCTCCCTCCCTTTTTTAGTCTCTTGTAATATTACTAAATATAGAGTCATTTTGACAGAAAAAATGTCGAGATGCCAGCCCTGAAATATTCAAAATGAGAATGTGAAAAGTTACTAGAAGCGCAGTTTGTTTATTTTCACCTAATCAGACTCCAAAGCCTTGATTTTGAGTACAATAAATCAAAATCTTTGAATTCAAGGTAAATTCGACTTCTGTAGAATAAATTATTGCCAACTTTTATTCTCCCTCCCTTTTTTAGTCTCTTGTAATATTACTAAATATAGAGTCATTTTGACAGAAAAAATGTCGAGATGCCAGCCCTGAAATATTCAAAATGAGAATGTGAAAAGTTACTAGAAGCGCAGTTTGTTTATTTTCACTTAATCAGACTTCAAAACCTGGATTTTGAGTACATTATCTCGAAATCTTTGAATTCAAGCTAACTTCAACTTCTTTTGCAACAAATTATCGCTAACTTTTTAGTCCTCTCTCCTTTTTTATCCCTTGTAATATCACAAAATATAATATTGAACAGTATTATATAAATGATAAGAAAAAATATATTAGAATAATATACATTAAAACCAGTTTTAAGTCCCCTCTCCCTTTTTTTAATGTTCGCCTTCCCCTTTTTTTATCTCCCCTTTTTTTTTATCTCCGCCTTCCCCTTTTTTTATGTATAATAATATACATTAAAACCAGTTTTAAGTCCCCTCTCCCTTTTTTTAATGTTCGCCTTCCCCTTTTTTTATCTCCCCTTTTTTTTATCTCCGCCTTCCCCTTTTTTTATGTATAATAATATACATTAAAACCAGTTTTAAGTCCCCTCTCCCTTTTTTTAATGTTCGCCTTCCCCTTTTTTTATCTCCCCTTTTTTTTATCTCCGCCTTCCCCTTTTTTTATGTATAATAATATACATTAAAACCAGTTTTAAGTCCCCTCTCCCTTTTTTTAATGTTCGCCTTCCCCTTTTTTTATCTCCCCTTTTTTTTTATCTCCGCCTTCCCCTTTTTTTATGTATAATAATATACATTAAAACCAGTTTTAAGTCCCCTCTCCCTTTTTTTAATGTTCGCCTTCCCCTTTTTTTATCTCCCCTTTTTTTTATCTCCGCCTTCCCCTTTTTTTATGTATAATAATATACATTAAAACCAGTTTTAAGTCCCCTCTCCCTTTTTTTAATGCCTTGTAATATGACAAGATATATACAGTATAGATTAATACCAACTTTTTTGTTCGCCTTCCCCTTTTTTTATCTCGTGTAATATTACAAAATATTACACGTCGTCTTGACAGGACAAATTTCGAAATGCCAGCACGGAAATATTCAAATTGAGAATTCAAAAGTTACTGGAGTTGGAGTTTCTTTGTTTTCATCGAACCAGACTTCAAAGTCTTGATTTTGACTAACTCCAAATTTTTTAATGCATGCTAACTTCAACTTTCTTTAAAAATAAGTTATCACCAACTTTTTAGCCCCCCTCCTGTTTTTAATCCCTTTTAATATCACAAAATATAATATTGGAAAATGTTATATAGATAATAAAATAAAATATAGTGCAATAATATAAATTAATACCAACTTTTTAGTCCCCCCCTCTTTTTTTCTTAATGCATTGTATTATAACAAAATAATATATTGAACAATAGTGTATAGATAATAAAAAAAAATACATTGTAATAATATAGATTAATACAAAATTTTTAGCCCCCCCCCCCCCTTTGATGTCTTATAATATCACAAAATATAATATAGGACAACCCCATAACAACAATTGAGCCAAATTTTGAGCAATAGTCAACGCTGTTGAAGTTGTCATTTCCATATGTATTTTAGACCTCCAAAGCAGCGATGTTGCACAAGGGGGCCCAATATATTACGCAGCTTCGCATGGAAAGAGAGAAGCAATTCAAGGAAATTGAGCGACTCAAACGAGAACAAAAAGAACTCACCAGTGCCATTAGGTTTGTTATCGCCTTTTCTCTTCTCTTTTTTTGTAAACAATTATGCACATATGCTAAAAGCCCTTTTTTTGTAAAAAATATACGATTTTTTTTGTAAAAAATAAACTATTTTAAATATAGTTTCTTTTTTTTACATATTTAATTTATTTTCGCCTATTTTCAACTTTTCAATTGTTTAGTTTTTCACACGAAGCATTGAAACTCGAGTTAAAAAACTGAATTTGAATTCGATTTTGGCACCGAACGTTTGCCGTAATTTTGACGAGACTTGATAAAAGGGAAGGCAAGAAAATATAGCATTATCACATCTGACAGCATGCATTTGGAGATAATTCTTACTTTGGGAATTTTTGTGAAGTTTGTGGGAATTTGAGTATAGATTAGTATAGATGATTACCACTAGACTGGTGCCAAGATTAAAGTAGAAGGGCTTATTGGGCAGTTTTAGGCAGTTCAAAAGGGCTAATTGGCCAAGGTCGAAATAGAATAGGGCTAATTCGCCAATTTTAGGTAGTTCTCAAGAAAGAACAACTCCTCTCCAATCATTGTTTTACAAAACATTGTTTTGTTTAATTTAACTTCTTTTTTCACTGGTTTTGAAATATTATACCAGTTTTCTCTATATTTTTATTTGTAAATTCTGTAAACGGGAAGACAGTGTGGTCTAAGAAATTATATGTATTACATTCGTAATATTCGAAAAATGGCTTTTTCTTTTCTCTAATTTTTGTTTAAGGAAAAATATGGTTTGATCTCGGGAAATTGCAATTTTTTTTTTTTTTTTTTTTTTTTTTTTTTTTTTTTTTTTTTTTTTTATATATATATATACCAAAGATTTTAGGAAAATCATCTTGACAACATACCCAAAATGTAATTTTATTACCGAAACGTGTTTTTAACCCAATATTTGAGTTTTTGAGGCCATATTCGGTAAGTACAGACTCCCCAATCCGAAGAATACTACATAGGCTAATATCCAAGTTAAAACACTCCCACTCGCCCCCCCCCCCCCCATTTCGCAAATAGGGTTCTGTTTTTTCGAAAACTCAAATTTCGACTCTATTTTCGCCCTTGCGGTGCTCTGTTTCATAAGAAACGGATGATCCAGCCCTCATATAGTGCAAAACAGAAGAATCAAATTTCCTCCCCTGTTTCATCTTTGGGAGGAATTTTGGGATGCTTGCTGAAGAAGGATTTTAATGTTTTGTTGCAATTTTCCCGAAGTTCAACTTTTTCTGTTCTGTATCTTTTCTCTATAATTGTATGCGACCAAATGCCCTTGTAGTTTAATCATTCGTCAGACCATTCCAAGTATGCAAATAGAGGGCGGGTCTGATTAACTTCTATGATTTATGTAATTTATTATTTTTCTAGAGTTTTTATATAATTAGCCTTTTTTTTCTCTATTTTGGGAAATGTGTCTCTCATCCCAAAATGAATTTCAGTATGATTTATTTATGATTCTTGCACATACTGTGAGTAATTACATATTGGTACAGTTGGTAATTACAGTTGTTAAATTACAGAGGACTGTACAATGTCTGATGTTATTAAATGAGCAATACTTGTATATATGTACGTTGATCTTTAAATTTTTCCTCGAAAACGGCGTAATACGTAATTTTGTTTTGAAAATGAACGTACTACTATCTTCCGGTGTGAAAAAATGGTCTAAATAGGTCATGACTTTGAGAAAATCCGTTTTCCCCTCCCAGTCACCTCAATATTTTTCGCAATCATCTGCTGACTGAAATTAGAGAGTATAGAAAACCCTGAAGGTTGAAAGTCTTGAGCATAAAGAGGAGAAGTTTCAAAACGCAAATTGTTTTGTTGACAAATCAGTTGTTTCCGAGCTTTTAGAGATAGACATTGCTGTTTGATAGCTGTGAAATTAGTCTTGGTTTCTCAATTTTTTTCGCATTGAATGCTACACATTGCGGCAGAAAAATTAAAATAAAAGTTTTTATTCCTGGGATCTGAGTTTTGTTCGGTGATTATTGCTCGTAAGAAGATAAATTGTTCAGTTTCCAGTGTGAAAAAGCGATCTCGATTGGTCACGACTTTGGGTAAATTCACTTAGGGGCTTAGTTAATTGTGTAAAAACACTTTTCATATCGATGAGGTCACAAATACCCAGACATCCCATGCTCTAGTGGTTTTACGTTCTACAGTTAATAAAATAAAATAATAGTTTTTTTTTTTTGTGAAAGAGATTAGAAAAAATGTCTTTCTTTTCACCGTGCGAAGCTCGGTCGATGGTGCTCATCTGTTAATCAGAAAGACAAATGAACTATTCAACAAGACACTGACTTCTAATTTAACATAACTATTTAAGACATTATCTTTTCACTTTTCAAACTCAGAACCGATAAAAAATTCAAGGACTTGTATATCTATTCATCCGCTCTCGTGAGGATTTATGTTTTGTTTTTTTTATTTGTCTCACTAATTTTTCAATAATAAACTTGTGAAGCAGAAGTTTTTTGGGAATAAGGCATATCACGTCTCCTCCAAAAACAAAACAAAAACAGGCTAACTATTTTATCAATATAGGAAATTATCAGACCAACGAATAAAAAAAAAAGAAAATTGGGGGGCAAGAACACATATTTTGAACTCGTGGCCTTTAACCCCTTGCTCACGGTTTTTTAAGAGAAGCTTCTTACGCTATTCTCTTTTTAATAGTTTTTTGATTTCCTCCCATTGGTTTTGCTCTGATGGTAAACTGAAGATATCTATTCATTGCAGCCTACTACCCAGAGGATTTTCACTAAAGTATGGGTATGTCAGGGCTTCTGCTAGTCGCACGACCTTGAAGGAACTAAATAGTAGTGATAGAAAAGTACAGAACTTGAAGGAAAGCATCGTGTTAGATTGGTTTCCCTAGTTTTTGTTACAACCGTAAGATGCTGGAAAACTATGACCAACTGTTGTCAACTATGGTCAACTATTGTCGACTATGGTCAATTGTTATTCTGTCTTTGCTGACCGCAGCAGAGGACTTCTCAGCCATAGATATGACCCCTTGCTTACTGCTTCCCCCCCTATTATTTTTGCTCCGATGGTGGACTGAAGATATATATTCATTGCACCATACTACCAAAAGGGTTGACCCTGAGAACATTGAATATATATTTTTGTTGTAACATTTTTATGATAGAGTGTCATATTATTTCGTATATATTTTTTTATAGGCTCCACGATTTTATGGTGGAAGTAAATAAATGACATCCCCGCCATTATTTTTGTTCCGATGCTGAAAATATATATATATATATATATATATATATATATATATATATATATATATATATATATATATATATATATGTATATATTCATTGCACCATACTACCAAAAGGGTTGACCTCAAGAATATGGAAACTGTATTTTTGTTGTAATGATAGAATGTCATATTATTTCGTTTACATTTTTTGACGGGCGTCTTGATTGACTGGTTTTTTGTTTTATAATTGTTTTTTTAATTGATGTCAGTCATTGTCAATCTGTGTTGCCTGCAACAGGAGCACCTGTTGCACCTGTGTGATTTACTGGTTTTTGTTTTATAATTTTTTTTTTTAATTGATTTCAGTCATTGTCAATCTGTGTTGCCTGCAACAGGAGCACCTGTTGCACCTGTGTGATTTCCTGGTTTTTGTTTTATAATTGTTTTTTTTAATTGATTTCAGTCATTGTCAATCTGTGTTGCTTGCAACAGGAGCACCTGTTGCACCTGTGTGATTTACTGGTTTTTGTTTTATAATTGTTTTTTTAATTGATTTCAGTCATTGTCAATCTGTGTTGCCTCCAACAGGAGCACCTGTTGCACCTGTGTGATTTACTGGTTTTTGTTTTATAATTTTTTTTTTAATTGATTTCAGTCATTGTCAATCTGTGTTGCCTGCAACAGGAGCACCTGTTAGTCGTACAAATAGTGTTTCCCGAGTGAAAGGGACGTTTGATGCCTGGGTTAGAGCACGCACAAGACAAAATTGGAAGTTTTGGATTGTAAGTAGGCCTATTTGTCTTAGCCCGTTAAGGCCCAAGTAAAAATGTCAGAAATTCTAGTTGTCCTTGTCACCAGTTTCTTTTTATCACATAATTAAGCTAAAAATGCATTTACAGATATTTCCTGTTTCTGGTTTCCAAGATATAACTACTACTACTACTAACTACTAACAACTCATCGCAGCACCAAGCCGCCTGAGGCCAACACAGCTACGCACGCTCCTCCTCCACCCCAATCTATTCAAAGCCTCCCTCTTTACACCCGCCCACGAAATTCCAATTTTCTTTAAATCTTTCTTTATGACGTCCTCCCAACCCAGACGGGGACGACCTGCTTTCCGTTTAGCCCTAGATGGTTGGCCGAAAAGAACAATCTTCGGCAATCTGTCATCCTTCATCCGAACAACATGCCCTAACCACCTCAATCTTTCTTTCATTATAGACCTAGAGAGCTGTATTGAACCACATTTTTTGTATAGCCTGTTGTTTGAAATACGGTCAGTCAGCCGGGTACCCAGAACAATCCTTAAGCAATTTCTCTGGAAAACATCTAGCAAATCTTCATCCGCTTTTCGGAGCGTCCATGCTTCAGAGCCATATTTGACCACTGTCATCACTTTAGCTTCTAATATTCTAATCTTGGTTTGCAGACTTATCTTCCTATTCTTCCAGACTTGTTTTCACTGTGAAAAAACACCCTGAGCCTTGGCTATTCTATTTTTAACATCTTCACTGCTCCCACCATCTTTACTAATAATACTACCAAGGTAAGTGAAACTGCCCACCTGATCATTCTTTTCATTACCCAACGTCACCTTTTCATCTTCACTTATTCCTAGCCTTAGTGACTTGGTCTTCCTAACATTAATTTTCAAACCAATACTAGCACCCTGAACTCGCAAAACCTCTAAAACTTCATTCATTTTGCTCACACTTTCATCTAGGATGCTTAAATCATCAGCATAATCCAAGTCCAGGAGACTTTTTCCTCCCCATTTGATTCCGTGGTCTCCCATTGCCTTTCCTGTGCTCCTTAAAACAAAGTCCATCAAAATAATCCATATAAAAGGGGATAGAACACAACCCTGCTTAACTCCTGATTTAATACAAAACCAGCTGCTAACCTCATTTCCTACCTTAACCGCAGCAGTGTTATTCTCGTACATAGCACTAATCACTTTAATGTATTTGTCTGGTATACCATACAAGGATAAAACCTTTACTAAAGCTCCTCTATCAACAGAATCGAACGCTTGCTCATAATCTATAAAACTGAGGACCAAAGGTGTTTGAAAACTTAGGCACTTCTCAATTATTAACCTAAGAGTGAAAATTTGGTCAACACATCCTCTACCTTTTCTAAAACCGCACTGCTCTTCTCTTAAAACTTTGTCTACGGCATCTCTCAGTCTAAAAAGTATCATATTACTAAGCAATTTGCTACCTACAGAGACCAGACTAATGCCTCGTTACCACACTCACTTTTATCACCTTTCTTATAAAGTGGCTTAATTAAGGTTTTCCTAAAATCGTTAGGTACTTCCCCTTTTTCAAAAATCATATTCATAATCTCCAATAACTTATTTCTAACCTCAGAGCCACCATATTTAAAAAACTCATTTACTACCCTATCAGCACCTGGAGCCTTATTATTCTTTAATCCTTTTAGTACTGTTTCTAATTCCTCCTCACAAAACAAATCTTCCTTCACATCCAAGGTATCACAAACTTTTTCATTTTCCTCTATATTTTTTCCTGCAACTCTATCTCGGTTAAGCAAATTCTCAAAATGTTCGGCCCATCTTGCTTTAGCTTTTGTCTTATCGCTAATTGCCACCCCATTCCTATCTTTAACTGGGACAAGTCCGGATTGACTACTACCTCTCAATTTGTTAACGTGCCAGTACAATATTTTACTATTATGCCGTCTAGCTGCATCTTCTAAATCCTCGGCAATTTTATCCATGGCCTCCACTTCACACCTCCTTAGTTCATATTTCAATGCTTTCTCCACTTTCTTTACATTTCTTTTGTTTTCATGTGATCTATCACTCAGATAATTCTTGTACAAGTCCTTTCTCCTTTCTATTAAACTTAAAGCTTTTTCACTAATATTCTCAGCTGCAGTTCTAGCTTTCTTCCCTAATACACCTTCAGCAACTTCACAATTTATTTTTCTAAAATTATTCCAGCCATCTTCCACATTATCAATTTTTAAACTCCCAAGTTTAATATTCAAATGTTCCTGGATATTTCTCTCAAATTCTCGTACTGGAGTCTACCAAAATCATAACTTCCTGGGAGGTAATTAACCTTCCGATTTTTTAGCTTTAAATTAACCCTTGACACTACTAGATGGTGATCTTAACTTTTAACATAAAAAACAGCACTACTATATACCCTAGTATCTTGTATTGATCCTGCCAGTCTTCGATTTACTATAACATAATCAATAAGGTTTGCTGTCTTACCATCACGTGAATACCATGTTAGTTTATGAGCCATTTTATGACCAAACACCGTATTGGTTATAACTAGATTGTTATACCTACAAAATTGCAAAAGTCTGTATCCATTACTGTTTTCTTTTCCTACACCAAATTTACCTAAGCTGGGATACCATCTATCCTTATTTCTACCAACCTGGGCGTTAAAATCTCCCAGCAATAACATCATATTTCTACGTGGGACCTTGTCTATTTGCTCCTGTAACTGTAAGTAGAATTCATCTGAGTCACTAGTATTTCCATCAGTCGGTTCTACAGGGGCGTATACTACTATAACTGATACCTTGAACTTACTAGTCATAAAATGAGCAATTAGTATTCTATTATTAATACATTCCTAGCCTAAACAAGACTTAGCAGCTTCCTTATTCATCATGAGCCCTACTCCCTGTCTATGTAACCCATCCTTCCTGCCTGAGTAAACAAATTCTATATCACCTATTTTCATGCTTCCTACCCCTGGGATATGAGTTTCTGAAACTCCTAATAGATCTAGTTCGAATCGTCTGAATTCGTCAGTCAAAATGTCGATACGATAGTCATTTTTTAATGTCGTAACATTCCAAGTTCCAATTTTCATGTTCTTTAAATCATTGAAATTTTTTTCGCCTCAGGAAAAGCAATGATCCCGGATTCTCTTCACTCTTCGTGGATCTATGCTGAGACGGTTGGACGCAACAGAGACAACGTTGTTATCCTGCCATTTTATGACCAATATATCGCTGGCTGCATCAAGCCGATAATCAAACGTTCCTTGTTTCTCCTTCTTAAAATCGATGTTGGAAGGGAGAAGGAACCTTGCCAATCGGTTTTCTCTAACCGTTCCAATCACTCCAAATCCAGTTTCTTTCGGATGACACAAAAGTTGATGATTTGTAAAGAAATTTTCAGAACATACCCCGTGGCTGTTGTCATCTTCAATAATCTCCAGAAGTCACTCCACGACTCGAGACCCCAAGCCTTCTTTAGCAGTCTGAGATGGAGCATTAGGCTCCTTCCCGAGTAAAGACGAAACTGAATACAATAGCCATCCACCTAGTTTAAATCCAAATCGAATGAGTTTCCTTCAGATAAACTGCTCCAGGCTATGTTTCCCCTAATACTTCACAATCATTTCGTTGACGGACAGATACTGAGAGAAAATTCCAAACTGCTTAAATTTTGTGTTGGTCATGTCGAAGAGGGGTGTCACCTTGAAATCCCCCGAACTCTGAAGTTTTGTACTGGAACGTTGTCCACGAGTTAGATGTTCTCTTTTATCCTCATGAATCGATTCCTGGACATTGCTTGCTTGACCAGGTCACTTCCAAGATCTTCGGCGACTGACCAAGCTCTTTGGGAATATAATCTGTTGCATCCCCAAAAAATTAGTATTCCTGCGGACACACGAACTTCATCAGCTGATGTAGTGAAGTCAAAGTTTCCCTTAGACGTCACACATCTAACCGTTTCCCGAGAAATGAGGTAAAAAAAAAAATGTATTGTCGGGAAACAAAGCCAAAACCTCTACTGATGTTTTCCCTTCTATTGCTTCTCGGGCATTCTCAAGCGCCCGAGGCGCTCCCTCGCCCAAGTTTGATAAGGGTAGGTTTCTTTTTGCTTCCTCTACTTACGGTTCTCGGCTCTGAACTGCCTCTTCTTTGGCCCGCCTCTCGAAGTTGATGCACCTTTTTCTCTTGTGGCGATGATGTTGTCAACGTCTTCAAATTATTCTTCTTCAAGAGTCTGAAATCTACTTCAACGGTTCACGGCTCCTCGTTAACAATCGTCATTTACGTCATTTACCAATTAAGACGGGGGATGTAAGTGTAAAATCCTTATTCCCCTTACTACACCAATTCAGACGAGGAATTAAGGTATAAAATCCTTATGACTTTTATTATACCAATGAAAACGGGGAATTAAGGTGTAAAATTCTTGTGGCCCTTAATACACCAAGTAAAACCGGGAGGTAAGGCGTAAAATCTTTGTGACCCTTACACCAAGTAAAACGGTGTAGAATCCTTATGATCCTTATTGAATCAATGAAGACAATGCTTTATATGAACTGTTTAGAGGTGAATTTAACGAAGTCCATAAAACAAATAGCAGAGGAAATTAATGAGGAGACTTAATCCTGGTTTTGAGTTTAATATATCAATCTATTAGTGCAGAGAACATCCCTACTTTTTTTTCGAGTATCTCAACATAAACTAGTGTACTTAGGTGTCTTTTATAATAGCCTTGGTCAAAGTGATTTGGTGTATAATATAAAAAAGACCTCTCGTTTTTTTTTTTTTTTTTTTTTTTTTTTTTTTTAATAATCCTTACTTTCAGGACGTATCCTTGAAAAAATATGAAGTTAATAGGGTTTTTAGACAATATGAAGCTAGTACTTTGACGGTAGAACTTTGAAGAATGTGAAAAGTGAACCTTCTCGGATCGGTTCTTCTGAAACCAAAATGCATTTAAAAAAGGACTACTACTACTACTAACAACTCTCCACAGTACCAATCCGCCTGAGGCAATACAATTGTGCATACTCCTCCGCCCCAATCCATCCAAAGTTTCACTCTGCCCTTTCCTATGAAGTTCAAAATTCCTTTAAACCCTTTCTTATGACCTCTCGTTACCCCGTTTGGGGACGACTTGCGTTTCGTTTGACCCTTGATGGAAAAACAATCTTTATTAATCTGTCATCCTTCAGCCGGGGACTGCCTGCTTGGTTTAAGTCAATTAGCTGCAGTCCAATTCGGGCTTAGCACCAAAACGTTTCTTCTTGTAATTCTTAGATTTCTTCTTCCAAGAAAAATATTTCTTTTCTATATTTTTTTTTGGGGGGGGGGGGATTTTACATTAAATTTTGTAGTTATAATAAGTTATATGTCCCAGACAATTTTGTCGCCGTTATTTCATAAGTGTGGCTGAGGGAAAACACAAAGACTAAATATATATTCATGTACATACTGCTCCGGCAGATATGCTTAGTAAAAGTGTTGTTAATTGGAGGGGATTTGCCCCTCCCTCAATTTTCTGACTCCCCCCCCCTCCCTCTTTAGATTTAAAAAAATATCTTTAGGATTTTCTTTTTTTTTAGAAAATGGCTTTTTTGGTAATTCAGTTGAAATATAGCAAAACTTTCCCCACCCCCTAGATTTAAAAAAAATGGTTTTACCCCTCACGCTATGTTTCCCTGAATTGACGCCACTGCTCAGTAACCTCTAGTGATGTTTCTGTTTTGCTTCTGGGTTCTATCCGATTCCTCTAAGTTGACTTCCCTGACTCCATTGAAAACAATGCATTCGAGGCACTTTTTTTTCTTTTTGGAATCATTCCCTCCCAAAGAAAAACAACTGATAACTGATAGCTTTATTTGGCCTTCTTTATATTTTACAGTTCAGTCGACTTATTAAACCATTGCTCGAGTCTTTTTTCAATGCCGTTGACAGTTCTTCACCAAATGAGTTCTGGTGCAGTGTTTTCTCTTGGATCGAACAATATTGTTCCTTGGTTAACTTGAGACCTGGTATGTACTAGCTCGCCTCGCTGGTTTTCTATTTTATTTTGCTTTTGATTGATACCATTACTTAAGTACTACTTACCTTAAAGTGTGTTTACCTGAGTATTTAAGTTACGTTTAGTTACGTTTACGTTTAAGTTACGCAGTATTTAAGTATTTAAGTTTTAGTTGCGCTTTGAGGGATTTTTGCAACACAATTTGCCCGGTTACATACCTCAAGCGGTGTGTGAAAACACTTAACCAAAACTACCTCAAGGAAGTGACCAGGGCCGTATCCAGGATTTTTTTTGGGGGGTGGAGCTCACAAAAGGATTTTTTTAGGGGGGGGGGTACACAAAAACTTTAAAACACGCATCAAAAAAATTGTATTCAATTTTTAATATAAATCAAGGCCGTTTTCCATTAGTCGGACAAACGTTTCAGGGGGAGGGGTCAAACCCCCTACCCTCCTGATACGGCCTTAATGACCATTTTTCTGTCATTGTTCTTTATCCAATTTTTGATCGTTTCCTTTTTTGCATGCTTAACCATGATTCAAGAAAGTGACATTACAGTTTTGACATTTTTTGTCATTTGCCATTTTGCCATTTTTCTGGCAAACATGGCAAATGGCATTTTTGCTGCTTGATAAGGCTGAGTCCATCCTTAGAGTGGATTTGACTATCCTCACCCTTACAGGTGACAAATTGCTATACATCAAGTTATTACAAATATGGGCTGCATTTTGTCTATCTGCTTTGAATTCTTTTTAATCTTGTGGCGTAACTGTAATGAACTATTATTTTACACTTTTAAGCACTGTGTGTTTAAACAAACGGGAAAATAATTTTAAATAACATCTTGACAACTTTCGGAGAAAATTTACCTTTTAGAAGTTTTCACCCTGACCTTAGGAAAGACATTTACCTTTTAAAAGTTTTCAGCTCGACTTCAATTTACCCCACAATGATGCTGTATAACAAAATCTAATTTATAAGTTGTTAAACTAGGCCCAACAAAATTTAAGATCAGTTATCTTAATCGCATGATTTTAAATAAAAGACTTTTAAATAAAGTCAAACCTTTTCCCATAATCTACCCTTATTACTCAATTTGCCATTATCGTAATTCATTTTATTCTAAGAACTAGATTTTATCACTTTGTTTTGAGGTTATAAAATAAACAGGCCCATTTAAAGAAATTAATAATTAATAATATTGATTTAAGGCAAGACTCTTCCCTTAATCTTACTTACCCCAATTACTTACTTAATTTGATATTTTCTTCTTAACTATTTTATTCTTAATTTTTAAAATGGAAATTTTTCCCCTTATTTCGTAAGATATAATACAAACCAGTCAATTAAAATACATCCCTAGGGGGAAATTTGAACGGTTTCTGGACCCTGGCATTTCAAAATAGCCCTTCGAGCTAGCCCTCCTTACTTTTATTTAAAGATCGCTACCGAAAACGTATTGGCAATCATAGACCAATTTCATTATTAGCAATTTCTTTCAAGATTGATGGAGGAATTGCTATTTGTAAGAGTGGAAACTTTTTATGATAAGTACCGACCATATGGTTTAATGACAGATTTAATTTGATTTTCTGTGTTTTGTGAATAAAAATTCTCTCCAAAAAAGATAAACAAAAAAAAAACGTTGAATTAAACTTTTTTAAGGATTAATTATTTGAACATAACCACTGTTTCCAGTACTTCCTGTAATCAAGAATGTGGGATGAGCAAAAATTCAATGAACATGACAAAGATCAGTTTAGAAAACCTTGCTGTGTGCGATATATATCTTCGCAAATTTGTGCCCAAAACAAAAATTACTTTTGCTTAAAAAATTCTCATATCTAGGTTTCTTGAATAAGTGTTTTCTTTATTTTCCCGTTTTTCCTTTATTTTTTTTTTTTTTTTTTTTTTTTTTTTTTGTTTATTTATTATTTATGGGATGGCGGCGGGAAGTTTTGGAGTATGTGAAGTATTGATTTTTGGTTATTGCGACCAGGAGCCGAGTGAGTGTAGGATTTTCATTTTTTCTTCTTTTTTTTCTTTTTCTTTCTTTCTTCTTTTTCTCTTTTTTTTCTCTTCTTTCTCTTTAGTATGTTATTATAAGTGTTAATTTTAAGAGGGTAAATACTTCCGAACAAGCGTTAGCTTATGGAAGGTCATTTGTTTTTTTGTGTTGTGTTGTTTTTGGAATAAACCCTTATCTTTAGCTATCTAATAAAAACAAAGGTGACACCTTGATATTGTAGAGGATTAAATAGTTTGAAATTAAAATATAATTGAACTTTATATTGCAGACACAAAAGGAGGATTCGACATTAAAGTGATCAAGTCCGTTTTCTTTCTTTCTTTTTTTCTTTGTTAGTACGTTCATGTACTAAGTTGCACTTTACGTGGCTTTACTTTCTTAATTGCTCTTAGATTACACTGGAAGGTAAACCGTATCGTAGCGAATTGGATTTGCAATTATTGAACATAAGCAATTATAAGCGAAAGTAGGGAATTAGATTTATATTAAATACTTGTCTTTGAGAGCCTCTGTGAAGCGTCCTGTGGCGAGGCAGCGGGTTTGATCTCAGCTTAGTAATACGGGACCCAGAGATCGAGTTCAGCTGTAGCAACACACTGCGGGTCGACCCAGGGACCTTAGTAGTCAAGAAGCGTTGTTAAGCCAATAAATACATACATACAGCCTCTGCGAATGTGTGAAAAACAGAATTGACAAGGCCAAGGGTGTTTTTTCACTGTTGAAAAAATGCTGGAAAAATAGGAATATAAGTGTGTGAACCAAGAATAGAATGTTGGAAGCTATGGTACGTTAAGTGGTCAAATATGGATCGGAAACGTTGGTGCTACGCTTCGTTAAAAGCTACGGTCCGTTAAGTGGTCAAATATGGTTCGGAAACTTGGTCAAATATGGTCAAATATGGTTCGGAAACGTGGACGCTTCGACAAGCAGTGAAAGATGTGTTAAACGTTAAACCTTATTCAGAGGAATTATCTACGGATTGTTTTAGAACACGTTTGACTGACCGTATGTAAAACAAGCTATACAAAAGAAATGTGGTTCTATCCAACTATCTAGGACTATAGTGAAATAAAGTTGAGATGGCTAGCATGAGTTTTACGGAGGAAGGATGACAGGTTGCCACAGATTTTACTTTTTGGCCATCCATATGGGGCCAACGAAAAATAGGTCATCCTGTAATGTCTGATCTGTTTTTGCACATTTCTGTTACATTTTTACGAATTGGACAAACATTTAGGGGGGGGCTCAAACCACACAGTCCCTCTCCCTGCTGGCTACAGCTTTGGAACCAAGATTGGTATATTTGAAGATACAGTGATGACAGTGGCCAAGTATGGTTCTGAAGCTGGGGCGCTCCGAAAGACGGGGGAGGATTTGCTAAATATTTTCCAAAGAAATTGCCTACGGTTTGTTTGGAGTAGCTTACTGACTAACCGTTTCTGAACTAATAAGCTGTACAGAAAATGTGATTTGCTCCCATTTGCTGGGGCTATAGGGAGGCTATGAGGCCAAGATGGTTTGACTACATTTTACGGAAGAAGGATGACAGATTGCCGCAGATTGTACTTGTAGGTCATCCGTATCGGGCTAAATGAAATTCAGGTTGACCCTGAATGGAATCAAAAGAGGTCACAAGGAAGGACTGAAAAGAAATTGGAACTTCTTGGGAGGGGTTAAATGGTGAAACTTTGAATAGGTTAGGGTGGAAGAGGAGTGTTCGCAGAAGCTTCAAAAAGGGGCCATTCGATTGGAGATTGAAAAGGCTAGTGCCCTTTTTAATAGTTGAAAGTGATTGGAGGGCAACTAATCCCCCTCCCACGCCCATCATTTCCCCAAACACATCCAATCGAAATTTTTAGATATCTATTTTGTTCAGCGTAGTTGAAAGGTCCGGAAATTATGTCTTTGAGGATGACCCCCCCCCCACAGCCCTCAGGTCAAGGGTTGTAAGTTATGGCCTGGGTGCATATACGGATCTTATAGAAAGGGTGGTCGTAGGAACTTCGGAGGGGGCTCATTGGATTGGTAATTAGAATTTCTAGTGCCCTTTTTAAGATTCAAAGTGATCGGAGAGCGGATGACACCCCCTCCCCCCACACCTCGTATTTTCCCGAAATACATCTGATAGAACTTTTGAGATGGCCATTTATTGTCGTAGAAACTTCGAAAAGGGCTCATTCGATTGGAAATTGAAAGGGCTAGTGCCCTCTTCAATAGTCAAAAGTGGTTGGAGGGCAACTAACCCCCTTTCCATACCCACCATTTCCCGAAGCACTTCCAATCGAAATTTTGAGATAGCTATTTTTTCATCGTAATTGAAAGATCCGGAAATTATAGAGGATGACAACCCACCCCCCATAGTACTCAAGGCAAGGGCTCTAAGTTATCCCCTGGGGGCATATAAGGTTTATATAGAAAGGGTGATTGTATAAACTTCGGAAAGGCCTCATTGGATTGCTAATCAGAATTTCTAGTGCCCTTTTAAGATTCAGAGTGATTGGAGGGTGGATACTCTCTTCCCACACCTCGTATTTTCCCGAAATGCATCTGATAGAAACTTTGAGATGGACATTTGCTATCGAGAAACTTCGAAAAGGGCTCATACAATTGTAAATTGAAAGGGCTAGTGCCCTTTTTATTAGTCAAAATTGATTGGAGGGTAACTAGCCCCCCCCCCTCCTCCCACGCCCATCAATTCCCAAAACCCATATAATAAAAATTTTGAGATTGCCATTTTGTTCAGCGCAGTTAAAAGGTCCGAAATTTATGTCTTTGACGATGACACCCCCGCCCCCCAGAGCCCTCACGTTAAGACCTGTAAGTTAGGCAAATCATTCATTGCTTACATGTAGTATATGTAATCGAGAAGGGTATGCAGTGGTTTATGGTTTGTGATTTTTACGCTTGGAAGATTATTTGACTTTATTTCTGCTCATTTTTGGCTAAATGGAGCTCTTTAATTTTCTTTGAAAAATTTGTTTTGTGGAAAATGTTTTTAAATGAGCTTTTAATTAGAAATTCCCCACCTCTAAGAGACTTTTTCCTAATTTTTTTCTAATTGAATTTTCGTCCACTGCAATATTCCGAACAACACGTGTGATACATCAATAGATTGGTAGATGTCTACAAAGAGCTTGGTTTTAGTTACTACTTTTCACACTAGATAGCATTTGGTGAGCAAAAATTAGCCACCCGTCATTTGACGGGCTCCGGGGCGAAAGGGTTAATAAGATCTAAAGACTGAATAGTTTGCAACTTAATTCCATTGCATGATATGTGATATTTTTCCAAGTTTTCCGATAAATCTCGCTAGAATTCTGGCTGCACCTACATTTATTATGGAACTATTTTCTTATAATTTTCTTTTTTCTTTTTGTTTTAGCTGCCCTGAATACATTGAGAGAATTAAGCACAAAAACTGATATTCTGACGAATCCCGGATCTATGCCTGCTTATGCTTATTCTGCTGTTCAAAACAGAAGTCACCCTGAAGAATAGGCTTGTGTTAAATGGCATTGTTTATCTAAGTGCCTGAATTAGCCTATGTTATGGTGAAATAGTTAGCCTATGTTAGGTTGGTTTTTTCTTGTATGTTTTTAGGGGGGTTTTCAGTTTTAGGCTATATCTTTGGAGGTGTTTTTGATTGTTAACAGAGAAAATTATTTTTAAAAATCCCTAAACCCTTTATTTATAATAATCATGTTTATATTTTGTTAAATGAAAAATTGTTTTTCATAAAGTAAGGGCTAACGAAACTAGACTCCCGTTCAAGTTTCAGTGACGTCAATTATTTTTACAATAAAATTTAAAATTAAACATGCGTAATTTCAAACGTTGTGGTCCATATCAGTACATATAGGAGAGGGAGGACCCATAGCTAAGAAACTCTCCCAAAGAGAAAATACTAATCTACGGGTTTATCAAAAAAAGTATTTATTTCAAAATGTCTCCACACTCCTACCAGACATGAACACAGGAAGGGATTTTTCATTGGGCTCTATCTCCCCCGGAACATTAGTTGTAGTTAAGACGTTTCCCATTTTACATCCTTGTTATGTAATTCAGCTGTTCTTGTTTATTTGTTTTATTTTTAGTGTTTACTGTATTGACAATTCACCTTCCCTTATCAGGAAAATTTTCTTGTCTGCTTTAATGATATGGAAAAAGCTTACCTATACCTTGATTATCTCTGGTAAAAAGAAAAAGAAGACGAATATGCAAGCTGTTGTTCTATGTCCCTAATGGAATATGGCTGAACATAATAACGGAGCTACATGGCTGAGGATAAATAAATGTCGGAATATGTCTGAATAACTATAACGTCAGTATAAATATTTGTAGTATAAATTTATATAAATAAATATCATACATAAATAAATAAATAATATATATAAATGAATATCAGTATAAATATATGTTAAAAAGTAACACGAAAGAAGAATAAACTATTAAGATATTTTTTTAACTTATTCTTTGCCAATAAACACTAAGCAATTATAGAAGATCGCAGTTAGCGTAAGGCTAGTGTAAAGGAATGGTTGACTATTTCAGTGGTTCTGGCTCAATGACGTAGCTGTGGTAGTGGTTAGGTGACTACATGGCTTGTTACATCAGAATGCTTTTTAAGGCCCTTTCACAATGAAGTTTTGCCGAGATTTAGTTGGTAATTTGAGCCAGTCAGATTTTTCATGGAATTGTCTGATAGGTTGAAAAGTTTTATGAAAAAATTGTGATTGGCTCAAATTAATGCTAGCTAAATCTCGGTATTGTTAAAATCACATTGTCAATGGGCATTTACATATAGAATGACATCCATGCTTTTGGATTTCATAAATGAAAATTGACATATTTATTGTTGCGAAATTTTTTTTCATATGAAAAAAAAAATTAAATGGAACACGAAAACTTTTACTCAAATATAATGTGTGACCCGAGCTGAGATAATATGAATTTTCTTCCTTTCAATCAGTGGCGTAATTTCATCTAAATCCTGGGGGGGGGTCAAAGTCAGAACCAATTTTCACAAATCAAGTGAAAATAACAGTGATAAAACTGAAAAATGAGCTATATAGAATTATAAAAATAAAAACATACATAAAGAAAACTGACCCGTTTTTATAAATGCTTGAATTATGCAGACTTATCTTACTTTTGACAAGATTTTGAAGAAACTAAATTTCAGCTAGGGTCTGTGGTCAAACCGAGGTCTCGGAGGAGCAGTTAGCCCCTCCACCTGTCTTATAGCAATTTACGCCCCTGCTTTTATTGTACTTACATATGGTATCAAGCATCCCTTAAGGGAGAAATAATTCAGCGTGCGTTTGACGTATTCATGAAATGATTGTGTGAAAACCTTAAGCGTATTTCAACTAACTACGTTTTTCTCTTTTTTTAAATTGCTATAATTCAGTTGTAAGTAAATCACTGGTTATTAGAAGCCTTTGTCAAGTTTCGCCTTCTTATTATTTTGTATTTGTTTCTCCTTACTCACTAGAAATGGTGCCTTTTGTATTTTACTCCTGCGGTTTGTCAGATCCTCTAACCTAGAAATATAAATAGCTTTTTTTTTTTTTGCAAGGGCTCAATTCACATCTGCTTGCAAAGATAGTTTAGAAATGAGAATGTCGCAGAAATAATTTCGGATATTGAGCTTTAAATTGTTTGTTGTTATTTTGAATTAATTGTTTTTAATTAAACGTTTGAATTCGTTAGTTCGTTGAAATTCGTTAATTTTTGTGTCGTTAAATTAAACGTTAATAAACGTTTAAATTCGTTAATTTTTGTGCCTAGTGGAGTTAATATAACTAAAATTAGCCATAGATCATGATTTCTGATAGCCATAAAGTTTTGTTCTCAAATTTGATCCCAAGTTGGCGAAGTGATTTGGTAAATTAAGGTGGATCTACATATTACGGGTTAACTCAACCCTATGAAGGGGATCTCTATTAGTCATTGATTTTGTGTTACTTAGCCATTTTGCTCCCCCAAAAAAGACCCTTGAAGACGTGACATTACTCCTCAAGAAGTTTTCTGTCAGGTTTTCATGAGATTGAAACTAGTACTACTACTACTAACTACTCTTTTCAGCACTAAGCCATAACAAAGAATAAAAACCATTGGATATACTGAAACAAGTCGAATAAAAATAAAAACCGCGGAAAGCAAACGAAAAAAAAACAAATGGAAGCCAAAATTGGAAGAATTAAAAACGTAAAAACCAAACAGCGCCAAGATCTATTAAAAATAACAAACATATATAATAAAAAATTAGCAGAATCAAAATTTACAGGCTAAAAATCCTAATTTCAAAATAGAGTCACTCACCAATATCTACGATTAACAAAATACAATGCTACTCGCATAGTACTAGATCAATGTCTGAATTGCTTAAAAAGTTTTGTTCGCTAGGTAAGTGAACTCAATTAGCTAGCCAGGGAAAGACGAAGTCAGATTTTGTATAATTTTAACTATTGTTTATTCTTTACTTGCCCTTTTTGATCTTAGGTGTTTAGGGGGGGAGGGGGTGCATGTGCCCTTTTGTGAATGTGAATTTGGCACATGATTTATCTTAGGAATGAATAAATTATCAGTTTCTCTTCTAAGAAATCTAAAATAATAGTAATTTATTTTAAAATCAAACGCATGTCTGTTCAAGCCATTGCTGTGAAACCAATACTGCTGGGATCCTCATTCACCCCAATCGGTTAAAACTTCATTCTTTAAATCTCCTTTTTGGTGTTTAGGCTACCTTAGGCTGCTAATAAATAGGCTAATATTGACTAATTTTTGAATTTGAACGACGAAAAACAAAGAGACTATGTTGCTTCTATTATTTTGTGTTTTTCTTAAGACTTATATAAATATTTGGACTTCAATGGTATAAAAGAATGTAACTTTTCGAGATAAGCAGCTTAAAGGGGCTATCTCGTACCTAGTTGAGATTTGTGGTATTTTTCCTGTTTTTTGTTTTGTTTTATTATTTATTTTTTTTTAATGATTAAGTTCATAGAGCAGTACCAAATCTTTGTCAGTTTTGCCATGTGGTAATAAATCAACAATACTAGTTAATTAAATTTAAATTTTTACCAGTGTTGCCACTGTAAATCGAGAAAACAAATAAACAAAACTAATTAGTTAAATCTGACGTTTTTCGTCCTTAAAACTCGGACATTAATCCTCGTCGTTAAACCTCTTCGTCTCACGCCATTCAGGGATAACCTGATTTTCGCTAAACCCCAGTTGGATGGCCAAGAAGCACGATTGCCAAAAATTATTTGGAGTTTGGCTTTTTTCCGCTGTAATTTTTGAGCAAAATATATTTTCACCTAGTTGGGACCTCTCTTAAATATTTCAATTAAAAGTTGAAAGTTTTGTCCAATCCAAAATCAATCCAAAAGGTAGATCATTATCTTCATTCGTAAGCTTGTTTAGCAACTAGTTATCCTGTAATATCCTTTAATGAACGACAACCCTGTCACGGTTGATTTTAAGAATTGGACGTAAAAATTTTTTCAGATATATATTATAGAGTATATCAGCTTCTTCACACCTGGAAAAACGCAATTTTTGCTTATCGCGTTTAAATTCTGCCAGTGAAGATGAATATATGGGTATGGTGGAGCTATTATTCCGGAAATAGGGGTAGAGTGAAAAAAAAATGAAAAAAAAAACAAAATCGTGATAATTTTTATACATGATAAATATATATATATATACATATATATATATATATATATATATATATATATATATATATATATATATATATATATATATATATATATATATATATATATATATATATATATATATATATATATATATGATATATATATATATATATATATATTTATACATATATATATACATATATATATATATACACACATATATATATATATATATATATATATATATATATATATATATATGTATGTATATATATAATATATATATATATATATATATATATATATATATATATATATATATATATATATGGGAGGTCGGGGTTGAGTCGGACAAGATTTGGCGATAACAAGTATCTCATTTGCTTATGAATGGAAAAGAGAAATTTAATTTTCCCTAGATACCTCACTGAATAAGGAATTCTTGAAAATTTTTATAGATTTTTTGTTCTTTGAATTTTCTCAAAATCTGCATTTGTAATTTTGGTTAACAAGTGTCCGAACCAACCCCACCTAGTGGGTTTGATTCGGACACAATGGGGCTTGAACCGGACAAGCTAAAAAAAAAAAATGACAATAATCTACTGGTAGTCCTGTACAAACAGTAAATTCGTCTACAAAATGGTCTTTTATGCTTCGAATACAGCTGTACAAAATTATAAAAATTCAAGTTCAAAGTAGAAGCTTGTAGGCCCTCTGCTGGTTTGTCCACAGGAAAAAGGTTTTGGCACACCTTGGAGAATATCATTATAATCGAAAATTTCCAACATCTTCTGCCTCAGAGAAGACAAACCTTTTGCTTTTCTTGTGCATGAAACTAAAGCTGAAACTTGACAAGGACGTAATCTCTTACTGACAAGGAAGATGAGTAGAACGGCAGGTCATCACAATTGTCTTCTTCACCAAAATATAATGAATCAGATGAATCATCCAGCTTGAGATTTACCACGGGCGTCTTCTTTTGTTCTTTTCTTTGTTTTTTTCTCTCCCTTTCCAGGCATTTTTCCCTCAATTTTTTCCTTTTCTGGAGTGTCAGTGATTATCCTGGTTCTGCCTATTTTGCGGGGCTTACGAGAACTTCATAACAATAGACATATCAAAAGATATCAAGTTTAATGTTATCAATGAAAAGTTACGAGCCTGAGAAAAATTGGCCCAAATTTTGAAAAAGGGGAGAAGCAACCCCTAAACATAAAATGATCTTAATGAAAATTACAGCATCAGATAAAGTACTTCAGAGAACCCTATTGTAGTTTCAAGCTCCTATTTACAAAAATGTGGAATTTTCATTTTTTCTATTTCCCAGAAGGAAGGTCACGGATGTGTGTTTGTTTGTTTTTCCGATGGGTGATCGTACTGAGCCAGTTGTCCAAGAATATCGGAAGAGGGCTCGTTTGATCGAAAATCAAAAGTTCTAGTGCCCTTTTTAAGTAACCAAAACTCTTGGATGGCGTCTACTCCCCTCCCATGCTTCTTTTTTCCCCAAAGTCACCCGGTCAAAATTATGAGATGGCCTTTTTGTTCAGCATAGTCAAAAGATTTAGTAATTATGTCTTGAGGATGACTAGATCCCTCACAGTCTCCGGGGGAAGGGCTGGAAGCTATTAAATGTGCCCATTATTTACGCATTCTATTGGTTATTGGGAAGTGTAGACATTATGGGGGGGGGGGGGTACATGGGAGGATCTCCATGGAAAGTTTTTTTGGGGGAGGGGGTTTGAATTTTTCTTGGAGCGGGAGCCATATTTCCTTGCATTATTAAAAAAAAGACCAGAAATTAAGTTTTAAAAAAGTTACTTCAACTGAAGGTAAGGAGCAACATTAAAACTTAAATGAACGGAAATTATTTGGCATATGAGGGGGGTCACCCCCTTCTCAATACCTCGCTCTTTATGCTAAGGTTTGTTTTAGAACTCAAAAAAAACTTACTATTCTAAAAAGGTCCCTTTTGTTTCAGAAATCGTTCTTAAATAATTGGAACAAAACGTCAACCCTTAGCATAAAGAGGGAGATGTTGAGAAGGGGGTAACCCCCTCATATTCGTAATAATTTCTGTTTGTTTTAAGTTCTAATTTTGCTCCTTACTTTCATTTGAAAAAAGCTCTTTTATTAAATTTCTCCCAGAAACGATTATTGAGCTATGAAAGTATATAAAAGCATCAATGCATTCACTTTTATTCTAGGTAAATAATTTTGAAAACTTCAAACTTACCATCAGACCTACGGTTTACTAGTATTACTTTCCAACTTTGAACTTAAGTTGACTGTAGTTGAGCCAAAGTTAACTTAAAGCGTTTTGCCCTTCGTAATAACAGCTAATCTAATCGTTTTCCTGTTAAACCCTAGTTCATTTTTGGTAACTTATGGATTTTATAAATTTTGACTAAGGTGGTCTTAAGGTATTTAAGGAGGACACCTTTTAGATTCCTCTGAAAATTTCTCCTAAAATCGCCTGCTGACAAATAAGCAAAATTTTCGACCTTTGGACCTTGTGAGAACTACAGCACATTGTCAAAAGACGGCTTTCATGACATGGAAAACAGATTAAGATTCACTTTTCACGTATTTTTGTGGATGAAGGCGGATAGAAACAACTTTCCATTCAAGTTTTCTCGATTTGGAAACGCTTTCCGCTTTTTCAGTAGGTGAATCCACACAGATCGTGAAAAGTGTAGCTCAAAACCAAAGAGTATGGGAAACTATATTTAAACTATAGTTTTCCATACTCTTTGCTCAAAACCGTATTTCTTGCGTAATTCTCAAACAGGCCTAAAAACGTGGAAGTACATGTTTATATTTGTCATAGGAAATTTCCGTGACATAAATGAAGAGGGTCAGTTCCTGTTCCAAAGTACAGGTAAGCCAAATAGCAATCATGAAAGAGGTACATGTCTACATTTGTCGAAGGAAAATTTTCGTTACATAAATGAAGAGGGTCAATTCTTGTTCCAAAGTGCAGGTAAGCCAAATAGCAATCATGAACTTGATTCCTCTAGTTTTCGTAATCCAAGCCTTGCATCCATCCAGTTTGCCATTTTCGTTTTCGAGACGTGTATTCGAGCAAGAAAGCGTTTCCGGGAACCTCATGAAAACCATCTTCAAATCAACTACCTGATTTAAAAATTGTAGCACTTTCTGTAAAATGTAGTGTGTTCCAGGTGGAAATTACAATTTAATTCGTATTTACTTCAAATTTAAAACGAATCAACTGCCAACCTGGAACAGTTTATTAACTAATGCCTTAATATGCATTGTAATTTATTATTAAAACATGGATTTTGATCCCTTAATACTCATTAATTACTATTAGATGGATCATTTGCATCCATTTTTCTCACTTTAATGATGAATGTACAGAAGTTAATTTAGTAAATACGCTAGTTAACCGTATTCACAAAAATTTAATACAAAATTTAATACGAATTTAATTTTCGATCGTTCCAGCTGTTAATTCGCTCTCACCTGGAACGAAATATTAAATTTTTATTAAGTATTATTAACTTTTCATCGACCGGGAACACGCCTGTAAATAATAGATGCCAGAGATTGTCAAAATATTCAAATAAACCCGCATGCGGAAATGAAAAATATCCCTATTACAAAAAAGATTCTTCATCCTGGACGAGCCCCAGCGCCAGAATTAGTAAAGGGAGCAAAGGTAAGGACATAATCCATTATCAATAAAATTACTGAAAACGAGAGTTTAGCTAAGCAAAGGAAAACTACTTCAACTGCAGTGATTATAGGCTAAGTTTTGAGCTGCCTCAAGTAGGATAATCACTTCCTAGACAATGCACTAGGGCCTTTTTTCACTCATCAATGTGCTAAGATCTTACATATGTTGTCAGAAAATGCTTAAAAGTGAAATCTTTGAACTAAGATCTTAGGCCTACATCTTTTGTTGTTTTTATGCAAACGTCTTTCATCATTCTGCTCTGATCAGCAGTCTGAGAACAATGATGAGTATATCATCCAAGTTCTCTCATCATTGTTCTATATGGCAGAACAGTGGCGTTTTTCACACTTTTTGCTAACATCAGTGAGCTGTAAGATCTTAGAACAAAGATGAGTTAAAAAACAGTAATCTTTGCAGAAAGAGGCAAGACCTTAGTGCTAAAAAATGGGCCTACTCTTGGTATACAGTGGCAGATCCAGGGGGTGCATACCCCCTAACATAGTTTAAAGTAGTGTAATTTACTTAATTAACACAAGTTTGTGTTAATTAAACTTGCTTCTAATGCAAGTCTATTGGATCAACCTATTTTGCCCCCCCTAAAAAAAAAATCCTGGATATGCCCCTGTTGCTTTAGATGTATGAGCAGTCCAGCATCTAATGAGACATGTTAAGAAAACAATGCTTACTTCATAATGTACAAAATAATTCTAGTTAATGTATTTTGCAATCATAGGACCTTTATCTTCACTTCTTTCCTTGTTTATCCAGTTTTTCTACATGAATTTTTGTGAACCTATATTTTAACTGAGTATATACCCTCCCCCCTAATGTGCTAATATATACCCAGAATTACATATTGAATCTAAATATAACCTTCATTTGCATCACAATGAACTTTACCCCTACCCCTAAATATATCCAAATCAGGTTATATATATGCACATCATGGGAGTAGAGGTAAAGTTCATCATTCAAAATAAGCCCTGCTACCAAAAGTATCATTAAAAATAACTAGAATTTCTTACAATGGGTATCAGTATTATGTTCTATGCTCAGCTGTGACCAAAATAAATTAAGAAGAATATTTATGATCCCCCCTTTTACTATTAATAGCAATTTACAAGACTACATGTGGTAGCCACATTACAAAATTATCTTGGCATTAGACATAATTCTAATAGAACAGTTGACAATCAGTCATTTACTGCCTTCAAATTTCAGACAAAACTAATAACAATCAAATCAGAAATCAAAGATTTACAGGAATTTTGACCAATATAAAAATTTAGTGACAACTGAGGCAATTCTTTCTATTTTTAATGATCTGTTTGACTTTCCCTGGTTAACGTAGATTTGAAAAATGCTCAAAGTAGACCAAATCAGACTGGAAATTTCCACATACAATGTGTAAAGAATAAGCAAATTTCATTTACCCTTTTCCCAAGGGCTATAGAGAGGTTGTATCATCCCCAGAGGCTCAGTTGTCAGTTATTGGACTGTCCAACTATGCTGAACAATATGTCTTAATTAAAATTTTGATCATATGTCTTTGGGAAAAAGGGGCATGGAAGGGGGGGATATATTTCCTCAACTCTTTTGGTGGTTTCTTATTGGCTAAGTAAGCCTATCAAAGGGATTTACACATGGTTCAGAAGAATGTAGCCTTATTTTTGGGTGGTGGGCCATTTTAAGTGAACAAACAAGACCATATCTTAACCAAATCTGGTTTAGTCCTATTTTATAGGACTAACTTCACTTCTTGGGTGTGTTCTGTTTATTTACTCAAATGGTTACTACTATGACAGTTGAACCATATCTTCCCCCCTCTAATGAGACTAAATATAGCTTTAGGCTGCATGCAGAGTTCAATAAAATGCTATAATAACAAAATTAATGCTTAGTAATATTCAGAAAGTTTCTATTATCAGATTTTATGTTTCCTTCTTCAACAAAAGAGCCTTCTTGGGTCTGCTTTGATCTCCTTTCAGCTTCACTCTTGAGTATTCTGTTTATAGAAAATGAAAAGTTAATGATTGATGCTAATTTCTGTTCACATTTCTGCACTGGAGGTTGGCTCTGTTTTTGTTTTTTCTACCATTTTCTATTCTGTTTTGATTTTATCATGTTTGTTGTTCCTGTTTTCCTCAAACCCATTTTTTGGTCATTGTCTGTTAAATGAAACACATTCAAGAACTACACTGTGTAAGATCTGACAGTAACCTGTTTGCCTCTCTGGAATTGTTATAATTTGCTTGAATTTGAGTGAGAAAAACTATGATGTAGCTATATTTTAACTAAATATTTAATATAGGCTATAGAGGTGGTTAGAGGGTTTGGTATTTAATATACTGTGTGCTTTACAGCCTGCTTTTGGTAATTTGCTGTCATAGTTTCCATAATCTTATTTTTCAAGTATTATTTTATTGTCATGGTTTGGTATAATTCATTAGGATTAACTTCACTTCTTGGATGTGTTCTGTTTAACAGATAAGTACTCATTTTTAATGTTTTGTTGCATCATATTGTATTCCAGTAAATTTCATTGAATTTGCAACACTCACCATCTAGGGAATAGTGCCATCCTTACATGTTCTGAAAAAAAGATTTGTCACTGTAAAAATTAATCCAAAATTAAAGCAGTTTTATCATTAAAGTTACTGAAGCAGTCTACCTGGATTTGCATATTTTGGTTAGTTTTGGTAAGTAGATAGTTTCCTGGTTGCTCTGTGAGGAGCACCTAGACAAAGAGGCATCTCTAGTGAAGTACTAATGCTAGGAGCAGCACTGTTAAAAATGCAAAAGCTGATTAAAATTCTGAAAGTATCTTCCAAATGCCATGACCTTTTTGTAGCTATCTGCAAGATATATAACCCTAGTCCATCCATTATAAAGAACATGAATATTTGATGGAACAGCCAGGGTTGTTATTCACCAAAATTTTTTGTTTTTTTGGGTGGGGGGAGCAAGAAATTTTACTGACTTGCTGGTCATTTTTACCAACTGTTTTTTATAAATAATTAGCATAATGTCCATTTTGAATATAATATGTAAAATTGCTGCACAAGCTGGTAAAAATGCTGCATTTACTGACCAGGAATTGAAATTTTGGTATGTGTCATATCACTATTTTCATGCTTTTTATTTAACCAAATAGAAAATTGTGGCACCATCAGTAAAATCATGGTAGGAGTTGGTAAAACTGCTGCATTTACCAACCAAGTTTGTTATTTCTGTAGATCCTCCCCTCCCCACACAAGATGGCCCTGGGAACAGCACCCTTACCACAATAAAAATATATTGCGCCTGAAAAGAGGCACTGTATGACTTCTTCTACCAAAACTTTTGCAAAGCTGAAGTCAGAGAGCTTGAACTTCACAGCAAAGAGTGGCCCATCATTGAAGCTGGCATTGAGATTCTTTGCCTGTCCAAACAGACAACAGTTAAAGCTTAGTGGATATAACTATGTTTTGGCAAGCAAAGATTGTGCTGATGAATAAAGAACTTCAGCTGTTTTGTCAGACTCTGGATACTAGTACTATGGCTGAGTCAGTCAATGACCTGAAGGAATTTTTAGCTGTTCAGCACAAGAAATATTATTTTGCTAGTTCTAAGTTTGATATGTTACTCTTCACAAGAGATGGCTTTTTTGAGCCTGAAATGTACAAAAAAATGAGTAATATAGGTAGAGTTTCACCTTGTAAGCTCATCTTCTCACTTCTGCACCAGTACATTTCCAAGCCAAGAGTTATAATAGTTCTTGCTCAATTCTAATTTCAACTTTGTATCTTTCCCAATTGATGGTACTCCTATAGCAATAAAAGTTTTATGGCCGTCCTAATAGCGGTAATGAAGATTGATCGCGTCAAGTCTAAAATTATACCTTGAAAGCCGTGAACTTACACCTTATAAGTCCTCCAATAGTGCCGCTTATAGCGCTAAAGATTGTGTCATCGAGCCCTGCGCCACAACAATGGGGAGTGAAGTGAATTTATAACCGCGCCACCCTCAATTATTGAGAGAAAATAACATGTGTAGCTATATAAATGTGACATCTTTTCTTCAAGCGATCTGTAGATCAGATTCCCTGGGAACGTCCTTGGAGATTTGCGAACTAATTACCTGTTATCAGGCTGGCTACAGACATATAAAGTGAAATAAACACAGGTAACAAACAATAGATTTATTGAGACTTACATATTTAGGCGAACAGCATTGAGTAACTTCAAGCGACAACAATGGTGACTGAGATACAACATGAAAGAATTGCCAAGCTAGAATGGCGAAAAAATTCTATCTGAATGGTCCTGATTCTAAATTAGGAATATCTTCAAAAAGCACTTTTACCCCACTATCAAATGTAGCTCTTTAATCTTGCGCTGTAAGAACTGGCTCACCATTGGCCCAAGGATGCGAACCCTTCGTCCAATAATCTTTCTTAACTATTTTTGATGATTTAGAAGTTCACACGGTTCTTATCGTTTAAACTTCCTTAGAAATATTGTGCGTAGCACCTTTTTTTTATTGCTCACTGTCTTAGCGAAATCCAAAGCTTGGATAGCGCCGTTCTTTGTCTGAGGCTAACTGCAGTTTTTTTTTCTTTGCTGATTTAACTTAATTATAGGAAGTCGGAATTATCTTTAGAAAGAAGGAACTTTATTTTGGTATTTTAAATACTTCGCATTTTACTCACGGTACATATTACACTTCCCATCAATTAATGACGTCCCGTCATTAGTACTTGCTTGCCTTTGGGCTTTTAAAATGTTCGCCATTTATTAACTATTTCTTCTACATAATTATTTTATATTTATGTTATGGCTTAATCAGGAGTGCTAAAAATTTTCTCTATTACTTTTTTTCTCTTTTTTTTTTCTACATCCCTATATAAAATTCATCTACCGCAATAAGATTATTCATGGTTTTAGGCTAGCTACTATACTAAAGATTTTTTTTTCTACGTCGAACACTAATTACTTTAACGTTTCCAACAAGGTTGGGTCTACTCTACCTTCACATAAGATTTTTTTTTTGAATTCACTTTTTACAAGGCTTTTTTTGCTGTTTCTATAGCACACTGCCTTCTATCTACGCTACATTAAATGAATAGCTCGACAACGCTACACATAACTCTATCTGAACATCTAACACTACATGCAAGAACGATTTAAAACATACAATATTGTGTTTACCATATTCACTGGTAACATTAAAACGCTTTCACTGGGGATGTTTGCTACGCAACGTTAATGATAGGATATTGGAATTTTTGAGTTATCAAAGTTAGTGAGAGGTAACATATGTAAATTCACATCTATTTCATCACCTTCGAGTCTTTTTAGCGTACTCAATCCTTCTGTTGTAAATTATTTTCCTTCACTCTTTTCATCTTGGCAAAACTTTTGAAGCACTTACGTTATGGTTTCTTCATGGGACAGTTCAAGCACGATTGTGTTCACACGACAGGCTTTCTCTAATTGTCAACTGGGAAATGATGCTTCCAACTACAGGTGTGGGAATATGCTATCAGAGTTCATTCTCACCTGCTTTTCGATAGTTCATAGGGTGCCTTATCATTAAGGGGTTGAACACTGGGAGTGCGTTTATTTTCTTCTCAGCATATCATTTTTGGGATATTTTGAGGCACATAGAGAATGTATTCTCGCACAAAATTGTTCATTTGTGTCTCTTATAAAATTGTTAGCTCATGGCTTGCGTCTATTACCTTTGCGGTAATTCCTAGGTTAAGCATGGGGGAATTGAAGTTTGGGTTTGGAACAGGTCGACATCAAACTGTAGTGACTCCTTCAACATATTGTCTTTAACTTGTGGGAGGGGTATATTGTCACTGAGGGGTTGGTCACTGGGGTTAATTTTGGTTTCCATGTCCATTGTTCAGAAATTATCTCGTAACACTCATGGGATAACAGATATGAATTTTCCACACAGAGGGGATAGGATGGATTTCGAGTGATGGTCGAAAGGGATTCGACGCGTGAGTCTGTGACACATAAATAGTTTTTGGGGTCGTCAAGTATCATGACTATACGGTCATATGGTATATGGGTCCATAATGATTATCAAAGGCGACATTTATGTACTTGTATCTTGTATTGATCGATGGGGTTCTCAGAATTTATGTGATTATATAGTTCGATAGTGCACTGGATACTGAGATTCAAATATAATGTTACCTGATACGTAATATGGTTTGTGGTCGAAGAAACAATGATTAAAGGTAACTGTTGTTTTCGTGGACGAAGATGGGATGAAAATTGTCTGGAGTGTATGTTGATTATTCTTCGTTGGTTGAGGTATGATGAAAATAGATGCTACTAGGTTGTATCTGCACTGGGCAACTCATTGTAATGGTCGATATCCAATGTGTTAATCCACTTCCTGTAATAAAAATAACGAGGCAGGATCACACGTTCTTTAAAGTAAATACTCATAGTACAAATAAGTCACGTATCGATTGGGTACATGAATTTTACGCTATGAGACAGGGTTAAACATATACACTAATATTAGTACAGAAAACGAAATTTTTATCATGTTGGTGGAAATATATATGTAAAGTTCCAAATTGGGAAATTCAATACATAGAAGTTTCTTGTAAGTTGTTATAGCATAAAGACGATATAAAAGATTAATACTTTAACTTTATGCTTTCTAATATACACTGCTACATACACTTTATTTTAACTTCTTTCAACACTTATTTAATTTTATATTAGATTTAAAATAATCATTTCAAACAGAGTTTATACTACATGGTTAATTTTGAGGTCTAATTTTACAACATATTTCACGCCTGCATTGTTCACGCACGTCCGTGCTGTTTAAGAAACGCATGTTGCAGCGTCATAACCACACGGTTTTACGTAAACATCCTTACAATGAGGGAACAAGACATAGCAAGGACGAGTGGAGATCTCTATACCCGCTCGTTTTCTAATGTCTTCCCTTTTTCTTGGCTTAGACGTTCTCAGGGGGTTCCGGGTTTAACCTCTGCATTTCAGCTGTTTCCCCGTGTTCTTCTCTTGGTTTTCGTCTTCTTAGTCTCAGGATTTTTCCGTAATTAAAAGTCAATAGGGTTCTTATGGTCAGGGAAGTCGCGAATACGAAACATACGGCCAATAGTATGTTCCACCAGAAATTGGTCGATTCTTTGAGTTCATTCGTGTTTTTTTCTAGTCTTGTTACTTGTTGAAACAAGGTCTTGAAGGGTTTGGGGTCCAATTTCATAAAGATCTTCCATGCGTCATGGCTAGCTAGCAATGGATTTTCCTGCTTGGATATTGCTCCATGTTTTACAATATCTTGGGCCACTGCGTGAACAACGAGTATTATGATGATATTCTTAAGCCTCATCTTATTGTTTGTTTCTAGAATTAATTTACCATTAATTTTACCCCTTTTTTTACAAAATTCGTTTGTTTACTACTGTGTTATTATTATAAAGTTTTTTTTCAAAGGCACTTTAATTTTTACTTATGTTATTTCTTATTATGTAATCATTTTGTGGCATTGGCCAAAGAAAACTGATTTGTAGGCGTAAAACAGAATAAATATTTTATGACTAGATAGGTTAGGAAAGTAAAGTTAAGATTTCCGAGCTTTATTCTGTTTGTGATATAATTGTATGACTGGTTGAGATATAACTTTAAAGCGTGGCTAATAATCTTTACACCAATTAATTTTAGAATATATTTCTCATGTAAGAAACATAGGAATAAGCATTCATGCAGGATTTAATTTTGCCCGTATACTTTTTTATGTACAGGCTGAAAATAACTATAATCTGCACTAAAACAAAATATTTCATATAATTAGACGCTTCTTTACTGATAATTTCTTGTTTTTGATAATATCTATCTTAGTTAGGACATGGGTTGCCTTTTCATAGAAAATACAAGGGCGAATACGCCCAAGACAAGTTAAAAGTTACATGGGCGTTGAGTTCCTCCCCAGACTTCCCACAAAACGTGGTCCAACACCACTTGTCGTTTTAAGTCGAGCACGTGCTTCCTACTTTTGGTTATTTTCTGTTCCAACCTTTCTCTCTGTTCACTAATGTTTTGACATTGCTTGTATTATTATTTTTTTTTCATTAATGCTTGCTAGATTAACTTTACTAGAACACTGTTAAATTTATTATGGTTTTACATTTATTAGATTTGAGATCTGTCTACATTAATTGTGGATATTTCAACAAGTCAGGTGTTTTGACCGTTCTGTCTCAATGTGTCATTACTTTCACCTCGGGATCTTGCGGTTTTTTCTTTTTCGGTATTTGTAGCAAAATAAGGTTGAACTTTTTGTATTGTTTTTTAAAGCAATATTGTCGTTTTGATTTCGTTTGTTTCGCGTGTGCGGCTGCTTATGTCGGTCTTGATTTCCCTATTTCTTTAACTACTATATGGTCTGATTCGCCATCAGACTCTTCGGAACTGGTTTCCGACGAATCCGGATTAAAAATTTTAGAGGTGGCACTTCTTGAGGTGACACCTGCCCTTCCTTCGTAAATTTCTACTCCTCTGGAAGTAGAAGGTTTATTCCCTAAGTCCTCGTCTTGAGTTCTCAACTCGGGGGATTTGACAGTCTCTTCAGAGGTTTGCGAGGAATAAAGAGTTTTTGCAGGGTTCCTCCACTGTTTTAAGGCCATATCCTCAAGCGAGAGGAGAATTGTTTGCACTAAGGGTTCCCTCTATGAAGTATATCGTTAAGGTTAGATCTTGGAAACAATTATGTCATGATATTGACCTTGCTAGTCATCCTTTGGAGTTTTAGTTTCGGGTAATGTACTTTAACTCGTTTTGATGCGAAAATTTATTAAATCCCTAGCTTCTCGGAGGTTTATTTTAGTTGAATCTTTGGGGGGGAGTTTTCTTTACAGCAATACCGGGGGTTTCAACAGCTCTGTTTAATTCTTCCTGTAAGGACAGGGGCCTTTCTATCGGTGTTGCAGGGGAAACCATCTTTTGGGGGGACATGGGGTCGAAATTCTATCGGGGAAAAATTGGGTTTTTGGAGATATTGTATAATCTAATTCTCCTGCGCTCGCCGATGAATAACTCTTTGGATCTTTTGGTGTTTTTATTTCAGGAAAAAATCCTGGTATTAGGGATTTTTTCTTAGGAACAACTAGATTTTTCATTGCTAAAAATTCTTCAAAGTTTTCCTCATCACTGTCATCTTCAAAATAATCTTGTTTAAAATTTAAGGGTTTTAGCTCTGCCAATCTTGATCTAGGGGGCTCATTTTCTGCATCTGACGAATCTGTAGAGGAGGGATGTGATACCCATCTCTCTAGAAATTTGGCTCTTTTTATTTGGCTAACGTGCGCCTTGTAAGTTCTTCCACTATCGGGGTTTTCCATTTTAAAAGTATAATCGTTATCGTACTTTTTGACTAATCTGTACGGTCCAGAATATTTGTTATAAAGTTTTTTTACTTCCGTTTTTGCCTCGTTCTTTAGGTAGGCGCAGTCTCTTACTTTGAAATCTATACTCCCCTTGACTTTGGGTTGGTTTCTTAGCTCTTGGTCTATTTTACATTTTTCCAACTCTTCCCTCACTATTTTATAAGTTTTCCTCATCCTATTTATGAGTTCTTGTTTGTAATCTTCCGAGCTATTATAATACTGCCACGATTCAATAATCTTATTATACGGGATTATAAAATCACAAACAAAAAGTAAAAAAATGGAATATCTTTAGTTGTTTCTGAATAAGTAGTGTTGATTACGTTAGTTAAATAAGGTAAAAATTGATCCCAGTCGTTCCTATTGTCTTTCGTATAAACACTTAATACGTTCGAAAATATTTTATGTCTATTTTCTATTTTACCATTAGCTTGTGGGTGGTACGGAGCTGTCACCATTTTCTCTATATTAAGAAAACTCATTAAGTCTTTTGTTACTTTTGAAACAAAATTGCTGCCGTTGTCACTTAAAATCTTATTTGGAACGCCAAATTGTAAAAATAATTTCGCTAACGCCTTACTGGTGGCATAAGCACCTTGATTTTTTAATGCTTTTGCAAAAGTAAATCCTGAAAAATGGTCTATAACTGAAAGAATGCAAGTATGTCCTCTGCTAGAAACAGGCAAGCCTCCGTTCGTTCCGTATAAGTCAAATGAGATAATATCGAAGGGGTACTTTGCTACCGGGACCCTTCCCATTGGAGGATGAGGATAAGCTGGGGGGATTATTCTTAAGTTACACGCTTCGCATGTACTTATAAATTCTTCAAGTTTTGTTATTGCCGACGGTACGTAAAAATATTGTTTTAGTTTATGGAATGCTTTCATTACTCCTAAATGTCCACCCATATCTTAATGAAAACTTTCAAATGCAGGTGCAATTAAGTTTTGTGGTAATACAGATATTATTGAAGTTTGATTTCTTTTTGTCTCAGAAGTCATGATCCTACTCAGTATTTCTTCATCAAGATCATAGTAAAAATTATCTATCTCTTTTCTAAGAGTTTTGAATTTATCCGGTAACGCATCGTCATTCACAAAATAATTAATAAGTGCCGAACACATTTCGCCCTTTTTTTGCTTTCTTTTTATATTCTCTAACGATAAGGGACAATAGTAAGCCCCATTTTCATTCACTGTTTGCTTGACTTTGTTTTTCTTACGTCCATGTTTGCTCTTAGCAATGATAGTGTTAACTTCATTCTCCTCAGTTTCCGAAGGAATATATTCTGGGAATCTACTCAAAAAGTGAAAAGCTGCATTTTGTTTACCTTTTAAATGTTCAAATTCGTAATCTAGGTCTTGGATTTTCATAATCCATCTAGCTAGAATGCCCGTGGGGGTTTTAAATGTGCGCAGGTACTGCAAGCTTTTATGGTCTGATCGTAGTATAAAGGTTCTACCGATTAAATAGTATCTAAATCTGTTCAAGTGATGGATTACAGATAGTAATTTTAAGTTTGTGGTAGAGTAACAACTTTCACCCTTTGATAAGGTTCTACTCGAATAGCATGTAATTTTTTCTATTTTTTTTTGATTAGAAGGTCCTTTTAAGGGACCGGGGTTTCCCATGGAAATTATTTGCGGAAGAATAGCCCCAATGCTTTTTGAACTAGCATCGGTTGTGACCACAAATTCTCCGTTTTCGAAATCAGGGAGTGACAATATTGGTTCAGAAGTGAGCGCCTTTTTGAGACGGTCTAGGGAAGTTTGAGCTTCCTGGGACCAGGTAACATTTTGGGAGTTCCCTTTAGTTAATTCCGTGAGGGATTTTGCAATTTGGGCGTAATTGCGTACGAATTTTCTAAAGTAGCCAGTAAGACCTAAAATTCCCCTTAATTCTTTCTTAGTTCTTGGGGGTTTGAGGTTTTCAACACATTTTATTTTATCAGGGTCTGGGGATATCTTTCCTTGTGTTACTTCTACTCCCAAAAATTTAATTTTAGATTGAAATAAATTTACTTTCGCAGGCCGGCATTTCAAATTGCCCTGTCTGAATTGCTCGAACACCATAGCTAATGTTGCTAAGTGTTGTTCAGCATTTTGTTCCACACGTATGACATCGTCGACAAAATGAATTATATTCTTTAATCCTCTTAACAGGTGTAATAGGGGTCTACATAGCGCGCTTGAACTTGTTTTAAGTCCAAAAGGCACCCTTAAGTATTCATATGAACCACATTCACATGTTGAAAATGCAGTTTTATGGACATCTTTTTCGGCTATTTTCACTTGGTGGTAGCCTTGGGTAAGGTCCAAGGAAGTAAAAATTTTGTTTTTGCTTGAAATAGATTCAAGAATTTCATCTATTCTTGGTAGAGGAAATTTAACACTAACTACTTTTTTGTTGAGGGCTCTATAATCTACTACAAGTCTAAGATCTCCATTAATTTTTGGCCCTAAGATCACTGGTGCACTATACGGACTTATACTTGGGCGTATAATTTCATTTTTTTTTTCTAATTACTGGATTTTATTTTTTAACCACTCTATGGCAAACAATATGGCTATTTCTCTACAGTATTACCGTTCGTTAAAAATGAAGGCTCATTAAATGTCATCGTTCCGCTGTCTTAATAAGATTCAGAAAATTAGTACATAAAAATAGAAAAAAATTAGCATAAATTGTTATTAATTTCCATATCCATAATATGATCCATATTAAATTTGTTTAAAAATTGCGATTTAGTTAAAGGATATTTGTTATTTGAAGTTTTAATGCCGTTAACTAGGTTTCTTTTAGAATTTTCCCATGTATTTAAATAATTCTCTGATAAAACTTGAATTTGAACTAAACACGTCCCCTTTTTATTGTAATTGTATCATTTTCGTGGTTATTAGTTATCAAAATAAAACTTTCTCCTTTGTCGTAAGATATAATATGTTCTTCGCATATCAGATTTTAGCGAATTTCAGATGGGGTCGCAAACCATATTTCAAAATTGCTATCCACTGGTTCAATCATCTGTGATATTTGAATTTTTTGCATCGTTTGGGGTGGGGACTTTTGTTTTCCTTATCGCAAATTCGTAATATTTTTCTTTATTTTCATTCTTTATTAGATTCTTACTGGCGCTATTTTGCGCCATTGCGGCATATTGCAGCGTAACGTTGGGTTTCACTATGTTTTTCCATAATTCTGCTATTTTCTTGATTTCGTTTGACCTGTACTGTCGCATATCTCCTATTTGTATTTTCGCCGATTCAATACTTTTATTATTTAAATTTACTTCATCTCTGCAATGTCTTCCAGAATAATTGAACAAGTCTCTTATTATTCCTTTTCCTCTTTGTGAGATATAAGGTTCAAAAGATTGCGACATTATACCGTCAGAAATTTTGTTTACTGTTATGTTGTCTTCGTAAGCTCTGTTACGATTTCTTAAGGTAGAAATTTCTTCCCCTACCTTAGCCGGGTAGACAAGCCTCTCGTTTGCTATGTCTAATAGTACTTTATTGGACCTTAAAAAAATTTGCTCCTATAATTGCTTCGTACGGAAAGTTATCGCATATTATAAAATTTGTCGTAAAGATCCTATTGTCCCTTTTTACGTTTAGGCAAACTGAACCTCTTGCATCCAATTTATTCCCTGTCACACTAGTTAAATTGGGATTATTATGGTTCCTCTGTCGCCTAATATGCAGAGGCAACATTAAATATGCATGAGCTTATAATATTAACTGTAGCTCCGCTGTCAACTAAAGCCTTAAAGTAAACGTTTTCTACACAAAAATCCTTAAATATAGGTAACTTGTTAATACTATCACTACAAGACGGCACTACTATTGTTTTGGACCTATTGAATATTCTGGGCACCTTTTGGGTCCAATTTATATTTCTGAGGGGCCTGAAACGTTTCCCCGAGGATTTATTTCATTTGTCGGTGCCTGTAATAGATATTCAGACGTATGAGTTTCCGTAGGCATATCTAATTGATTTACGTCTGTCTGCCTTCGCCATGTATTATTATGGTAACGTGGATGTCCTGTGTCAGTGCCGCTTGCTGGCGCTGACTGCCAATGCCGTCGGCTTACAAGATTTTCATTTCCCATCGGCAAATTTTCATGATTTCTGTATAGCATTCTCGCATTATATTGGCTTTGGCGAGTATTTGTGTTTTCAAATCGGTAATTAATTTGTCTGTTGGGGGGAGGGTTATACAAATTTGGTGGGTACGTGTTGTAAGGTACTGCTTGCTGCAATCTTCCCTGGTTGTAGCCCAGTGCAGCACCGGCACTGAAATTTGTTCTTTCAAACAAATGGTGGCCATAATTTTGCCTACTGCCACAGTAATTCCTGGTATGCAGTTGGGGACATAATGGCACTCTCTCGCGATGTGCCCAGGTCGATTGCAATTATAGCATCTTATTATTGTATGGTTATTTTCATAATTGGATTGTTTGACAGGCTGAAAAAGTACTGTTTTCTGCCTAGCGGGTTCTTGCGTTTTATTTCTTTGTGGCACTAGGGAGTTATCCCTTGAAAAGAAATTGGGGACTCCTGGTCGCTCTTGAAGTTTATGTTCGCATTTGAATCGCCTAGGCTATTTATGTTTGTTTTACTTTGATTTGTAACCATAGTGTTGACTTCTATCAATTGCTCTGCCTCCTGAACTACGAGATCCAACTTCTGAATATTTTGGATACTACCACTATATAGTTTTCGGGGAAGCCCTTGCAAAAAGGTATTTAGCTTGACTTTTTCATACAGTTGCCCAGTACCTGTTCCTTATTTTGCCTCTACCGAAATGCGTATATTATCAATATATTCTCTTATATTTTGTGAAAAGTCAAATCACACTGTTCGGTGTTATAAATTATTTATGGAACTGGTTACGATAAATCAATCTATGATTGCTTTTATCCATTTATCAACTGTATTTATTGGAAAGTTGGTATTACTGAATCAGGTATGTTCAATTTGTTTTAGAAAGGCTATGACCTGGCCTTCCAATCGTAGATGGAGCAAGTTGACTAACGCTCTTAGCTCTGTTTTGTTAGTTGTACAAACTGGGCCAATTGGATATTACATTCGTCAATATCTGATTGACCATTGTACTCCGGGATAGATTTCGCTATTTCTATATTTTTCGCGACCAATTTCTGCACTATTAATAACTCGTTAAGGTCGTCCGCCATTTTTTTGGAATCAATTCAAGCTAAATTAATTTTTTCACTTAACCTATTTTGGGAGAGGCTATTATCTCCTATGATATATTTTAAAGGGTTTCCTGTGGTAGCTTAGCGGCTATAGGCCTAATCACTTTACTTATGTGTCTGTATCTCTCCAATAATTAAATTCAAATTACAAAGTTTATAGCGTAATTAGTTCGCAAGTTTTCCTCCAATTTCCGACCATGCCATTTGTAGCAATAAAAGTTTTATGGCCGTCCTAATAGCGGTAATGAAGATTGATCGCGTCAAGTCTAATATTATACCTTGAAAGCCGTGAACTTACACCTTACAAGTCCTCCAATAGCGCCGCTTATAGCGCTAAAGATTGTGTAATCGAGCCCTGCGCCACAACAATGGGGAGTGAAGTGAATTTATAACCGCGCCACCCTCAATTATTGAAAGAAAATAACATGTGTAGCCATATAAATGTGACCTCTTTTCTTCGAGCGATCTGTAGATCAGATTCCCTGGGAACGTCCTTGGAGATTTGCGAAACTAATTACCTGTTATCAGGCTGGCTACAGACATATAAAGTGAAATAAACACAGGTAACAAACAATAGATTTATTGAGACTTACATATTTAGGTGAACAGCAGTGAGTCACTTCAAGCGACAACAATGGTGACTGAGATACAACATGAAAGAATTGCCAAGCTTGAATGGCGAAAAAATTCTATCTGAATGGTCCTGATTCTAAATTACGAATATTTTCAAAAAGCACTTTTACCCCACTATCAAACGTAGCTCTTTAATCTTGCGCTGTAAGAACTGGCTCACCATTGGCCCAAGTGGCCCAAGGATGTGAACCCTTCGTCCAATAATCTTTCTTAACTATTTTTGATGATTTAGACGTTCACACGGTTCTTATCATTTAAACTTCCTTAGAAAAATTGTGCGTAGCATCTTTTTTTATTGCTCACTATCTTAGCAGAATTCAGAGCTTGGATAGCGCCGTTCTTTGTCTGAGGCTAACTTCAGTTTTTTTTCTTTGCTGATTAAGGACTTTTCATTTTTGAAACTAGGTTTAACTTAATTATAGGAAGTCGGAATTATCTTTAGAAAGAAGGAACTTTATTTTGGTTTTTTAAATGCATCGCATTTCACTCACGGTACACTCCTACCAATATAGGGAACTAACCAAAATGTATTACCAACTTCAGATCAAGAAATTAGCTTTGCTTGCTAGGTTTCTTGACACAACTGGGCTTTGGATGAACTCTTCAAGTCAAACTAGTAACAATACAAACACTGCCCAGGTAGCAGCAAATATTATCATAGCATATGAGAAGAGAGTTCTGGTCTTCTTGAGCAAGAGACAAAGACCAGAAAAAATTATTCTGATCCTCTAGAATTTTGACTATCAACTTTTAACTTACAGGATTTTCTGTTCCGTTAGTGGCATGTCCCTATTTCAGCACTCTCTAGATGGCTGTCACTTGGTTCATCAAAGTTGTGTTCCTCTGAGTCAATGGCTATCTGGATTCTGCAATTAAAACTCAGGGTAAGGGTCTCCCTTACCCTAGTCTATGAGTCATGTGTGTAAAAATGTTCTCTACAAAATTGATCCAGGCCATTTTTGAAACTATTTAAGGCTTCAGATTTCACGACTATTTCTGGGAGTGAGCTCCAGTCAGGCACTGCTCAGACACTCCAAAAATTGGCCCTTGATCAATTTACTGCTATGGGTTTGAATATTTTTTCATGGTGTCCTCTTGTGGTATTTATTTTTGAAGGGTGAAAATACTTCTGGAAAGACAGTTTCTGCAGTTTATGCTTTACTTTGTACAGCTGTGTCCGGTCTCCTCTCATTTGTCTATATTTCAGGGTGGGTTCAGTTTCAGTTTGAATAGTTGTTCTTTATATCTTAAGTCTTTCAAACCAGGAAGAAGTTTGGTGGCACGTCTTTGGACCTTTTCCAGGGTGGCTGAATCTGTTTAATAGTGGGGTCTCCAAATCAAATTCCCATACTCTATTTTAGGTCTGACAATCCCCTCGTAGAGTTTTAAAAAAGTATCATTCTCCACGTGCTTGAAACTTTGTCCAATCAGCCCAATGAGCTGTGATGCTTTGAAAATAGTTTTCTGGGTGTGCCTATGAAATTTTAGCATTGAATCAACATTAATTCTGAGATCTCTTTCAGAATCAACAAGTGTCAGTGGTATTCTGCAGCCTGCTTTGTTGTTTGTTGTTAGTTGGGGCACAGAAGCTGTATTTTTCTTCCCTATCTGCACAATCTTGGTTTTTGATCTATTGAAGTTGAGACCTAGGCTTTGGAGGTTTTCAGTTAAGGTGTCAATGTCGTTTTGTAGTGTTGTTTCATCTTGAGATGATATGAAGTTCCTATAGAGTTTTGTGTCATCTGCATAGATTTTGGTAGTGCTGATGATAATTTTGTTGATAAAGAATATGAAGAAGAAAGGACCAATCACTCTACCTTCTATCACCCCGCTGCTTACTTTTGCTGGATTCGAGATGATGCCATCCACTCTAACTTTTTGAGTTCAATTTTTGAAGAATGGTTCTATCCAGGATAGTATTTGTCTTAGAAAATTGTGCTGTTGGAGTTCATCCATTAGCTTTGCATGCAATACAATTTCAAAAACTTTTTCAACATCAAATAGTATTGCTAGTGTGCTTTTACCATCTTCCAGGGCTTGTGTCCAATCATTGAACGTTTCTAATAATTGTTTTGTACAGCTTTTGTTTGGTAGGAACCCATATTGGCTGGGATTTATCATATCGCTCTGTAATACATGGTTCAATATCCTGTCTCTTATGCATCCTTCAAAAAGATTACTGACTAGTGATGTTAGACACACAGGTTGGTAGTCTTCTGCTTTTGATTGTTCTTGTTGATGGGGACAACAATTGCTTTAGACAATCTTGATGGTATGGCACCTTTGTCTATAGAGCTTTGAAAGATGTCTAGCAAAGTTTCAACAATACATTCCACACTCTCTTTGAACCACAGTGCCTCAATTTCCTCTTGGCCTTTGGATTTGTCTGATTGAAGTTTCTGGAGTTGTACTTTGATTTCTTCCTTTGTGATGAAGACTTTTTAGTAATTTGTTTCCAGGTCTTCTGGAGATGGTTCCAAGTCTGCTTGCTTTGGCTTAAAAACAGAACTAAAGAAATCATTGAAAGCATTTGTCCTTTCAGATTGGCAACTTGTGGATGAGTCATCTCTGTTTATGAGGGTGGTGATTTCTCTTCTTGTAGTCAGCTTTGCATTTACATTTTTCCAGAATTTCTTAGGGACTGATTTTGCATAAGCAGCAAATTTCCTCTCTTGTTCTTTTTCGACTTGTCTCACCTTGTTCCTTGCTCGGTTGTATTCTGTTCTAGTTGATTCTATTTCCATATTAATTTCTGCACTTATCCAGAGTTAAGTGAAATTGCATGCATGCATCTCCGAGTGCCTGCAGTTTCAGTACCCTGTGAGAGTGCATTTAAAATTTCTGGGTACTTTATGCAAAAGCAGTGCTCATGAATGGTCACTTGAACTTCAAATGTTTTAAATGATAAATTTCAATTTATTTGGTCTTTTGTATATTCTGTCTTATTACATATTTGGTATTTTTGTATATTTGGTCTTTTTATATATTTGGTCTTTTTGTATATATGCTCTTTTTTATTAATCTCTGTTAGTAAATGAGCCCCCTTTGAAATTTCTACAACAACTTTCTATATAAACCTTATATGCCCCCAGGGCGTAACTTACAACCCTTGCACTGAGGGCTCTGAGGGGGTTATCATCATGAGATACCTAATTTCTGGAACTTTTGACTACGTTGAACAAAATGAATATCTAAAAATTTTGATTGGATGTGCTTGGGGAAATGATGAGCATGGGAGGGGGTTAGTTCCCTTCAATCACTTTCAACTATTAAAGAGCACTAGCCCTTTCAATTTTCAATTGAATGAGCCCTTTTTGATGTTTTTACAACACCGCTTTCTATAAAAACCTCACCTGCTCACAGGGCATAACTTACAACTCTTGCCCTGAGGGTTGTGGGGGGGGGGATGGGTTTTCATCCTTAAAGACTTCATTCCCAAAACTTTCAACTATGTTGAATAAAATGGCTATCTAAAAATTGGATTGGATGTGTTTGGAGAAAAGGGGGGCGTGAGAGGGGGGGGGGGTTAATTGCCCTCAAATTGCTTTTGGTTATTAAAAAGCGCACGAGCTCTTGAATATCCAACTGAATTAGCCATTTTTCAAGTTCCTTTTACAACGCATTAAATAAAAACATTACATGTCCCCAGGGCGTAACTTATTACCCTTGCCCTGAAGACTGTGGGGGAAGTGTCTAGCTCAAAGGTATTATTTCCTAAACTATAAGCAGCTTGGAGCAAAATGGCTATATATCAATTTTTATTCGATATATTTGGGGAAATGATGAGCGTGGAAGGGGTGTTAGTTGCCTTTCAATCATCTTCGACTATTAAAAAGTGCACTAGCCATGCCAATTTCCAATCGAATGAGCCCTTTTTGAAGTTTCTACGACGCGTTCTATAAAAAACTTATACGCCCCCAGGGCATAACTTACAACCCTTGCCCTGAGGGCTGTGGGGGAGTGTCCTCTTCAAAAACATAATTTCTATCTGGAAATCCAAAACACTGAATAAAATGGCTATCAAAAAATTTTGATTGGATGTGTTTGGAGAAAATGTGGATGAGAGAGGGGGCTAGTTGCCCTCAAATCACTTTTGACTATTAATAAAGGCACTAGACCTTTGAATTTCCAATCGAATGAGCCCTTTTTCAAGTTTCTACAACAAAGATTTCAATAAAAACTTATATGCCCCCAGGGCATAACTTATAACCCTTGTCCTGAAGACTGTGGGGGGAGTGTCCTGCTCAAAGGTATAATTTCGTGAACTTTAACTGCGTGGAACAAAATGGCTACCTCAAAATTTTGATTGGATGTGTTTGGGAAAATGGTGGCCGTGGAAGGGATGTTAGTTCCCTTCCAATCACTTTTGACTATTAAAAAGGGCACTAGCCATTTCAATTTCCAATCGAATGAGCCCTTTTCGAAGTTTCTACGACAACGCGTTCTATAAAAAACTTTATATATCCCCAGGACCTAACTTACAACCCTTGTCCTGAGGGCTGTGAGGGGCTGTGTTCCTCAAAGACCTAATTTATAAAACTTAAAACTACGCTGAATAAAATTTCTATCTGGAAATCAACTATGCTGAACAAAAAGCTATCTCAAAATTTTGATTGGATGTTTACGGGGGAATGATGGCAGTGGGGGGGGGGGGCGGCTATTTGCCCTCCAATCACTTTCGACTATTCAAAAGGGCACTAGCCCTTTGAATTTCCAATCGAATGAGTTTTTTTTAATTTTTACGACAATACTTTCTATAAAAACATTAATAACCTTATATTTCCCCAGGGAGTAGCTTACTACCCTTGCCCGGAAACCATAGTTTGTATCTGGAAATTAAATACGTTCAAGAAAATGGTTATCTTAAAGTTTTGATTGGATGTGTTTCGGGAAATGGTGGGCGTGGCAGGGGTGTTGGTTGCCTTCCAATCACTCTCGGCTATTAAAAAGGGCACAAGCCACTCCAATTTCTAATTGAATGAGCCCTTTTCGAAGTTTCTATCTTGAAATCAACTACGCTGAACAAAATGGCTATCTCAAAATTTTGATTGGATGTGTTTGGGGGAATGATGGGCGTGGGGGGACTAGTTGCCCTCCAATCACTTTCGAATATTAAAAAGAGCACTAGCCACTCCAATTTCTAATCGAATGAGCCTTTTTCGAAGTTTCTACGACAACTCCATCGATACAAAGTGCCAGGGTATGGAGAAATAAACAAAAAAAAAAAAAAAAATAAATTTTTCCCCCATCGTTCTTTACTTAGGCTGGGCTATCGCGCTGCCTGTGATTAGAACAGTTGTTAAAACTTGTCTTTATGCAATTTCTTAAGCCTTAAAATAGGCAACAGAAGGAACAAAGATTGGAACTTAAAAACAGCTTCCAAGGGGATATTTTAGGCTCTAATTTTATTCCCGGAAGCTGTTTTTTATCTGTCCTAAATCAACAGCTTTCCAAGATCTCAAAAGCCCCTAAAGCGGGATTTTTCTCTCAAAGTGCCAACTCTCCTTGAACCTTCAGATAAATATAGAAAGGAGTTAAGGGGGAGTAGGCATTTACGTCTCACCTCCTTTCGTTTAGACTAAGCCTTATAATTGTCCTGCAGGGCGATATCTCCCTTCTTATTGCAGAAGACTATTACCCTACGTTACCTTAAATCACACTTGCGAGCAATAGGATGATTACTGACAATTATTTTAAAGCTTTGTTTTAGTAAATTGATTTGCTTTTTATTTCCTAAAATTATATACAGGGATTTGTGAGTGTGCATCAGCTATTGTGAAGGAGGAGGAGGGGGGGGGTAGAAGCCTCAAGAAGTCAATTTTAATGCCAAATATCCTAACTCTCATTAAGCCTCCTTAAGAATATAGAATGAATTTTGGGAAGAGCGGGAGGGGGGACTGAAAACTAGTATAGCATCCATCTTGATTGCTATACTAGTTCATATGACTACCAGCACAGAGATAGAAAAGACGAGCTTGGCAATCATGAGCCTGCCAGGAAGTTTTTTTTTTGGGGGGGGCACATGCTGCAAGGAACTTTGTTTTCAGACATTCTGAATGGTAGGCTAATATTTCTCTTTTTGTATTTATTAATTTAAAAAACTTTCCGCAAAACAAGTTTTGGAAAGAAAAGTAAAAAGCTCCATAAAGCCTAAGATGAGCAGAAATAAAGTAAAATAATCTTCTAAGCATAAAACTACCACGAATCACTATCAATAAATAAATGAAACTCAGAATGGTTGAAAGCTGAAAATAGGAATTATCGAGCAACATTTCCAGAACTGTATACACCTATTTAGGTGACAATTATGATTGTGAATTTGCTATTTCTTAAAATACCTAGGACTTTCAACCATTCTGAGCAGGAAACGTGGACAGAGTCTGAGACAGGATCCAGCGTCTGAACGCCCGCTCAGAGAACCATATTGTAGAGGTTGTGATGGCTTCAGCCATGTAGAAGATCATGAGTCATTCAGAATATCCATCCACATGAACAATAATACTTCTCTTCGTCCACTTGAAGTTCTACAGTAAAAGTGTAATTAAGGATTTATTGACTAAACTACTGTGTGTTGCAATTTTGACAATTTATTCAAATTTTGTCCAATACTTTAATAATTGCAATTCATCGTATCAGGTTTTTTTTCAACTGAAAGCAAGGATCTACTTCGAAACTTAAAACGAACAGAAATTATACAATATATGATGGGGACCTTTTCCTCCTCAAATCCTTGCTCTTTACTCTAAAGTTTGACTTTCTGTCCAAATTCCTGAAGAAAATCTGCTCAAATACAAGAACCATTGAATTTGAAAAAGAAGATTTTTTAACGTACTAAATAACTTTAGCTTAACGTAATAGGAGTTGAGGGGAAATAGTACCCTTTATACACAGGATAATTTCAGATTTTTTAAGTTTTGAAGTTGCTCCTTACTTTCAGTTGAAAAAACCTGTTTTTTATTTAATTACACTTCGTGAAAGGGCATAGTTCTATGAAATATGAACATGATACTTTTGCTTACGCTAAAAAAACGGTCAATTTTTTTTTAAAGGTAATGAATAAAGTATGTCAAGTAAACCAAAAGAAAAAAAATGAAAGAAGGAATTTAATCACAAAAGAGTACACAAAACAATAGCATTCTTCTCAAAAATAATATGGGGGCATGCATTTCATGGGGGCATGCCCCCATGCGGGTGCCCATGATTTGGCTTGACTGAAATTGTGATAATGAATAGCATAACCAAAGCATAATAAATCACTTAAAAAGATGAGGCTGAATAAATTTCTGTTTGTATGTTTACAGAGCAGTATTTACCTTAGTGACTAGGTAGGTCCCCATACATATCTGACAAGTAATGTGCTGGCTAGTAATATATTTGGCTAGTAATGTACTGTCTAGTAATGTGCTGGCTAGTAATGTGCTGGCTAGTAATGTATCTGGCTAGTAATGTGCTGGCTGGTAATGTATCTGGCTAGTAATGTGCTGACTAGTAATGTATCTGGCTAGTAATGTGCTGGCTAGTAATGTATCTGGCTAGTAATGTGCTGGCTAGTAATGTTTCTGGCTAGTAATGGGCTGGCTAGTTCTCTGGCTAGTTCAATGTTCTCTGTCTGGTTTTTAACGGTCGGCAAAGGACAGGAGTTTTTTTTTTTTTTTTTTTTTTGAAAGGTAATGAATAAAGTATGTCAAGTAAACCAAAAGAAAAAAAATGAAAGAAGGAATTTAATCACAAAAGAATACACAAAACAATAGCATTCTTCTCAAAAATAATATGGGAACTCCTAGAGTTCAGTTTTATTGAACAATACCATAAGTTTTGGCTGTCCTTCTTTTGATATCCTCATAATTACTTTATAGTCCACCATTTCATGGGGGCATGCCCCCATGCGGGTGCCCATGATTTGGCTTGACTGAAATTGTGATAATGAATAGCATAACCAAAGCATAATAAATCACTTAAAAAGATGAGGCTGAATAAATTTCTGTTTGTATGTTTACAGAGCAGTATTTACCTTAGTGACTAGGTAGGTCCCCATACATATCTGACAAGTAATGTGCTGGCTAGTAATATATTTGGCTAGTAATGTACTGTCTAGTAATGTGCTGGCTAGTAATGTGCTGGCTAGTAATGTATCTGGCTAGTAATGTGCTGGCTGGTAATGTATCTGGCTAGTAATGTGCTGACTAGTAATGTATCTGGCTAGTAATGTGCTGGCTAGTAATGTATCTGGCTAGTAATGTGCTGGCTAGTAATGTTTCTGGCTAGTAATGGGCTGGCTAGTAATGTGCTGGCTAATAATGTAACTGGCTAGTAATGTGCTGTCTAGTAATGTATCTGGCTAGTAATTTGCTGGCTATTAATGTGCTGGCTAGTAATATATATGGCTAGTAATGTATCTGGCTAGTAAGCAAAGGAATCCTGCTGAATATGCATTGGAACACTGTTTTAACAACTCTCGTGACAAAATTAATCATTTGCGTTAATATTTTACAGGTCTGTTTTCATTTCCAAACACGAATAGCTAATGATGATGGTAGCCATAATGGCGAAATTGTTGATGATTCTCGTAAATTTGGACAGCCTTTTGAACTTCTTATTGGCAAAGAGTTTAAACTAGAAGTGTGGGAGTCCGCTGTCCGAATGATGGGAATTGGAGAAGTGGCAATTTTTTCTGTAGAGCCTAGTGTAAGGTTCTTTGCAAGTTAATATAATGCAAATGCTGTATTTATTTTTCATAATTGTCTTTGATGGGTTGGAGTAGACCTACCATCTTTCCCTTTTTTAAGCCAGCCAAAATGACTTGTCCCAGCAATAAAAAAAAACATAAAAAAATTGGCAATAACATTGAAACAAATGCTGATGAAGACCACACTGCTTTTCCATCATGGAAAACAAGAGAAGATAGCGAGGAAATTTGTGAACGCATTGGTTACAACCTAAGAAGATATTTTGGGTATATTAATTTTAAAAACTTTTCCCACAAAACAAATAATTTACGCTTCACTGTAAACAAAATACGTTTTAAATGTTTTCACCATTTTTTACTTTAATAAATAAAAATTATTAAAAACTCAAGGAAAAAATATCAGTATATGTAAATTAAACTGACAATCCACGGTCATTTGTTTTTTGTTGTTTTTTTTCTCGGTAAAGTGCAAATTATGTTCTGATCTTGAGAATGCATGATGGTTATCAGCCCTGCTCGTGTTAATTTCTGCTCGTTTTGAGTCTGACTCGGTTATTTATTGTAGTTTCTTTTCGTCTTGAGTCTCATTTTTTAATTGATAGTTATTTGTCGTAATTTTATGCTTGGAAGATTATTTGACTTTGTTTCTGCTCATTTTTGGCATAATGAAGCTCTACTTTTCTTTGAAAAACTTGTTTTGTGGAGAAACTTTTTAAAATTAATTTCTATTCGTTTTTTATTGACATAGTCTTTTTCATGGAAAAAAAGTTTTTTTGTAACTTGTCGTTTTTTTTCTATAATAATCCATATTTTGGGTTGCTATTTGTATGTTTGAGAAACTTTTTTTTAATCCTGACACAAATAGTATTTTTTAATTTAGTTTCATACCTTCTCGAGTTTACCTGAAAAACAAAACTTAATATTATTCCCAAATGATTCTATCTATGATCTTTGACAACCGTGATACAGTTAAACTTTTTTTTTGTCTATTTTCATTATAAGAGCAGAAGTAGTAATAGCAGTAACCCCGAAAGTTTCAACTTAATACCCCCAGTAGTTCTCGATAGATTGCTGAGGTTTCTTATTGGCAACTATAAATACAATGCCTTTTGATTTAGTTTTAAAGCAAAATTTAGTTGTAAAGCATAATGGGCCAATTGCATAAGTGTGGGAGTTTGATATGCCCAATATACCTAAAGAGATAGGTGCTGGACCGTTCTACTATGATTAATAAAATGGCTGTCTCAAAATTTTGACTGGATGTGTTGGAAAATGGATGGGCTTGAGAGAAGGGCTGCGTGCCCTTTTTAGTCTTGAAAGAACAATAGAACTTTTAATTTTGAATTGAATTAGCTCCTTAAAAGTTTAAAAGATATTTCTTGCCATTAAAAACTGTTGCTGCCTATGATATTGCTTATATGCCCTTTTGAAAACCTGCATGCATACAGTTTTTTCGTTTAATTGAAACTCACCCTAAGCGTTCCCGAAAAGTTTCACCTTAATACCTTTAGCGTTATTAGTTACAGTAACTGTAATGGTAGTATTGAAACTATACAAATAGTGCATTCTGGTCATTTCAAAATCCCCCACAACTTACACTTAAAGGTCTAACTTAGTGATGTAATTTGTTCTTAAGTTATTGCTTTGTCAACTTTCTGAAAGTCCACATGCTCATAGTTTGTTTTTATTTAGGTCAACATTCGCCTAATATTCCTTAAAAGTTTCACCTTAATGCCCTTAGCTTGCATAGTAGCAATATTTGTAGCTGTATGGGCATAGCACCTTTGGCTTTTTCAACATCCCCTTCAACACACGCTGAAAGTTTCAGTTTAACACCATTAACTATTGCTGAATCATTTCTGATACGTCCCCTTGACAACGTGTGTGCGCATAGTGTGTTTCGATTCAGTTACAGCAGTATAAGCAGTAGAATAATACTATGAGTAGAAGAAGTAGCATAAGGATGCAAATATTTTCTTTTGGTCCCTCACAGTAGGCCCCGTCAGTTTCAACTTCACAGACCAAACTGTTTCTAAGATATTGCTTTTACGCCCCTTTGACAACCTGCATACAGATGGCGTGTTGTGATTCAGTCCACCCTCCCCCACAAAATTCCTTGAAAATTCACCTTCATGCTCTAAGGCATAGTTGTGATAGCAGTCATAGTAGTAGTATTGATATCACTAGAACTAGTATTAATAGTAATATCAGTAGTACTCGTAACATATTGCCTTTTGGTCACTAGAACATCCCTCTCATCAAGTCCTGGAAGTTTCAACTTAATATTATCAGCTATTGCTATGGCATTGCCGATATGTCCCTTTGGTAAACTTTTTGCTCATATACTTTTTGAAACTTTCATCCTAATGCTCTTAGCCTTACATGTAGTTGCAATAGAAGTCGTAGTAGTAGCAAATGTAGCAGTAACAGTAGTATTAGTATTAGTGTGCACGTATTGCCTTTTGGTCAGATGATCTTTCCCTTTAAGCATTCTCTGAAAGTTAATACCAACTTAATAACAAACTTAATACCAAAATCAATTATTGAGATACGCTTTTTTGACAATGTACGTGTACATAGCGTCTTTTGATTTAGGTCAAATTTCCCCTCAATATTGTTATTTTAAATTGAGTAGTGTGGTAGTAGTAGTGGTGGTAATTGTAGTAGTATTGGTAACATGCAAATATTGCATTTTTGATCATCTCCCTTATCATATCCTGAATTTTCCTAATTAATATACTCAGTTATTACTGAGTTATTCCGTATGCAAATAACCTATTTTGATTTCGTTCAACACTCCCCTCAACATTCTCTTAAAGGTTCACCTTTGTCTTCTTGGAAATTAAAGTTCAAACATGCATATATTTTTCAATTACATATACTATACGTAAACAATGAACGAATTGTCTAACTTACAGCCTTTGTCCTGAGGACTGTGAGGAGATTTACATCCCCAAAGACATAATTACTGGACTTTTCAACAATGCTGGACAAAATAGCTCTCTTAAAATTTTGATCAGACGCGTTTTGGGGAATGATAAGCTTGGGTGGACTGACTGCCCTATCCTCACTTTTGACTCTTAAAAAGGACATTAAAACTTCCGACTTCCAATCAAATGAGCTACACCTGATCCAAAGTTTATACGACCACCCGTTCCATAAAAACCTCATTGGCCCCGGGGCATAACTTACAACCCTTACCCCTGGGTTCTGGAGGGTTGTGTCCATCCTACAGACATTGTCATATGATTTTTGGACTATTGGTAACTAAATGGCTATCTCCCAGTTTCAATTCAAAGCTTTTCGGAAAAAGAGGGATATCAAGGAGGGGGGGGGTCGTTGCTCTTCATCACGTTTAACTTCAAAGGGAACTAGAACTATATGTTTCCAGTCAAATGATCTTCTTCTAAAGTTCTAACGACCACCTCTTCCTTAAAAATTTCATAGCCCCCTGGGGCATAATTTACAACCCTTATCCCTGGACTCTGGGGGATTGTTTCAACCCCAAAGACCATGTTATATGATCTTTGGACCATTTTTGAACAAATGGCTATCTTAAAATTTCTATCGGATGCATTTATGTAAAATATGACGTGGGGGTGTGGCTCCCCTCCGATTACTTTAACTCTTAAAAGGGCACTAGAACCTCTGATCTCCAATCCAACGAGCCCTTTCCGAAGTTTATACGACCACCCTTTCCGTAAAAACCTTATATGCCCTCGGGCATAACTTACAACCCTTTCGCTGTGGGCTGTTGGGGGGAGGGGGTGTCATCCTTAAAGACATAATTTCCAGACCTTTCAACTAAGCTGAACAAAAGGGCTATCTCAAAATTTTGATTAGATGTGTTTGGGCAAATTATGGGTGTGGGGGGGGGGGGTCTTGTTGCCCTCCAATCACGTTTGACCATTAAGAAAGGCACTAGCCCTTTCAATTTCCAATGGAATTAGCCCTTTTCGAAGTCTCTACGACAACAAATAACCATCTCAAAATTTCTATCAGATGCATTTCGGGAAAATACGACTTGTGGAGGGGTATCTACCATCCGATCACTTTGACTCTTAAAAAGGGGACTAGAACATCTGATTACCTATCCAATGAGCCCCTCAGAAGTTTATACGACCTCCCTTTCTATAAAAACTTTATATGCCCCCGGGCCATAACTTGCAACCCTTTTCCTGAGGGCTGTGGTAAGGGGGGTTGTCACACTCAAAGACATAATTTTCGGACCTTTCGACTACGCTGAACAAAATGGCTGTTTCAAAATCTTGATTGGATGTGTTTGGAGAAATGATGGGCATGGGAGGGGCGTTAGTTGCCCTCCATTCACTTTCGACTATTAAAAAAGGCACTAGCCCTTTCAATTTCCAATCGAATGAACCCTTTTGGAAGTTTCTACGACAATTCCTTCTATACGAAGTACCCTGATCTAAAAAAAAACTAACACGTTGTGCCCATCGCTATTTACTTAGGCAGCGCTTTTGCACTGCCTATGTTATGAATGGAATATAGAGGATGTAGGGGTAGGCAAGTGGAAGAGGTGTCCAAACAAGTATATTCTGTTTTAGTCGATCAGAAAATTCAGAAGTGGGGGTGCCAGATCAGAACGTCTGTCTCTCTTGCTTTGTATTCTTGGGTAAAAGAGGTATGGGGAGAGGATGCATATTTTAGAGCTAAACTATTTAGGGAGGATATTATGTGGGTAATTTCTTGCAGAGGTAATTTTATGCCACTTGGGGAAGAAGAAGATATTTGGGAAGGGTTAGAATGAAGAGTGGTCCTTACAGTTGCCCGATGTTTGGAGAGTGGGAGGAAAATTTATTACATTTTCTGGGGGAGTGTGAAGGCTTAAGGGTTTTGAGAAAAGAAATTTTTGGAGTAGACGATGGGGGTGAACCTTGGGTGGAAACAAATTGTTGGGAAAGGGGTATTTTATTCGTATTAGGAATCTGGCACGATTAATTTGTATGGGTATAACCCATCGTACTGGTGGAATGTGATGACTTTTTTTGTGACCCTGGCCCTTCGGTTTTTTTGTGTGTCAAATATACTATAAGGTATATATGCAACAGCCGTAATCAGCAAAACACAATAAAGAAAAAGAAAGAAAATTACTCAAAAAGTCTCATTGATAATATAAATTTTAAAGTTAAAATCATAAGATAAGAGTCTCAGCCTCATCACCTCACGTAGGTTCGGTTCAGCCAAAATACTCAAAAATCTTGTTGAGACAGCTTAACTAATGCTTCTTATTTTGTAAAGTTACTATATAGTTACTTTTTTCTTTGAAAGATTCTATAATTAAGTAAAATATTTTAAGCTTCGTACAAAGAGAAACAATAGTCACATTGAGAAAGCTGATATAATGCATAAAAAGGGTTGGGAAAGCCGTATGGAGTGGGGCTACTAAAGTTGCTTAATATTAATTATTTTTACCCCTTGTCCTGCAGTATTTGACTTTTCTTTTAAGCCAACAAAAACAGCTTATCCCAGCCAAAAAAATAATAAAAAAGATAGACATAAATACTGAAACATTTACTGATGAAGACCATACTGCTTTTCCATCATTCAAAACAAGAAAAGATAACGAGGAAATTAGTGAATACAGTGACTACAGCCTAAGCAGATATTTTGGGTATATATGCAACAGCCGTCATCAGCAAAATAGAATAAAATAAAAAAATAAAACAAACTTACTCGAAATATTGGTGATATAGTAGTAATATTAGCATTCTAAAAGTATTACTTAGGATATGCATATAAAAAGATCGAACAGTGTTGACGCTAAAGTTCTAATCGTAATTTCAAATTCAGCTTAAAAAAATTATGCTGAATTTATGCAACAACCGTCGTTAGTAAAATATGCTTCGAAGCTTCAGGAAAGCTTCAGATTAGAAGGATAATAGTTGAGTCTTCTCAACTTGTTTTGCCTTAAGCTGTTTATTCAAAGTATTATATCTTCCAAAATTGAAGTATTAAAGTTTAGTTTTTCAAAAATAATTACTTTCCCACGTTCATATTACTTTCACGCATTCTATTATGTAACTACATTGTTTAAAATATAATTGCTCGTTTTTTTCTACGTTCTGTTCTTTCCTTTGTTTTTTGGTCGGGTTTTTACTTAAATTGCATTAATAATTTAATTACCTTGTATAATAGCGTTTTAAGTTTGTTAAAAAAAAAGATTGAATGTTTTATATTTTGAAAAATGGTTCGGCAGAAATTTCTAAGGTAGTTTTTAAGGTTGAATTCGAAAATGTGACTTATTCCTCTTTCCTCATAATTTCTGTTGGTTTTGCGTAAGGATTTTTGCTTTTTGTTGTTGTTTTTTTTGTCTGAAATGCAAAAAGTTCCTTTAAAAAAAAAATAGAAAAGCTCTTACGGAACAACCATTCATGCTAGATGGGCTCCACCACAGCGGGGGAACTAGAATTAGAAAAAAAAGTTAAGGTATTGGTTCACAGAACAGGACAATTGCAGTCGGAAAATCAGGTCTTAAAAATCAAAATCTTATCTTAGGTGTTAAGACTAAAGATCACAAACTGTGATATTGTGAAGCTCAATTTCCATGGTTTAATTTGTCCTTAGTAGTAACGACCACCCCTTTAGCCATAGCTTATTCCTTCTGTTATAATAAATTTTAATTAAATTTAAAATAACTTTGTAAATTTTTAATTAAATCGCCGAGCTACGTTTTATCAAAATTTTATTAACGTCAAATTTACCATGTCAAATGTCAGTCAAATGCCATGTCAGAAATGTTAAATTTAGATGTTTTTAATATCAGCTTATTTTTCTTTAGTTGGTATCGTCGTATCCTTTTGTTTCCAAGACTCTTCGGGATATGTATAACAAGACCTCACCAAACAAAAGCAATCATAATTGTTGTGGAATGCTGATGACAGATAATGCTACTATTGGCTATGAAGATTTGGACAAACTTCTCAAAGAGCCGAAACAATTAGAGTTCACTATAGGTATTATCATTAGTTAATACTGACCTTCTATTGAGTAGGGGGGCGGGGGAGTTTTGAGGACAAAGTTTCTTTTGTCGAGATAGTTAAATACGCATAATCTTAGCTGCACACAGCGATGAATGTTTCGCTCTAACGACAATTGAAAAATTATGGCTGGAAAGTTTACTCTACGTCCCTCCTCCCTAGGGAAAATATAGGCCTTGAACCTAGAATTAGAGTGCACGTAGATATACCTGAATAGTTTGAGTGGGCTTTTAGGGGAATTTTATCCTTGAGTGACCGGTAAGACACAGGTGTATTATGCAGCCTTAGAACTAAGGCCGTTAAAATAATTTATATAAACAGGGGTAAGACACAGCCCTGCTTAAGCTCCTGATTGCACACCGTTATTCTCATACACTCCATAGCACAAATTAGTTTAATTTACTTATTGGTTTTCCATACAAGGATAAAACCTTTACTAAAGCTTTTCTGTCAGGTTAAGCAAGTGCCTGTTCATAATCTTTAAAACTGTGGACCAAAAGAATCTATTGACTCATTTTAAGTGTGAAAATTTGGTCAAACCATAATCTTCCTTTCCCAAAACCATACCATACTTACTAAATAAAACCACACTTTAGCTACAGTACCTCTTAATCGAATAAGTATCATCATGTTAAGTAAGTGACTTCCTACAGAAATAAAGTTAATACCTCGTCATTGTTACACTCACTCTAGTCATCTTTTGTATAAATAGGTTTAATTAAAGTATTTCATATGCTCAATATGCTGAATAATCACAAGAGAATTAAAAGAAAGGAGATGTGCTAATAACACAACCAATCCTAGTACATAAAACTGTTCGGTGTAATATGTGGATTTTACCAATCAGAGCCGTATCCAGGGGGAGGGGGGTTATCGCCTTTTGAACCCCCTCCTAAATTTTGGTCCTGCTCGTACAAAAGTAACAAAAACACACGTAAAAAAGTTCTTTTTGTAAGCCTTGTATCATAACCCCCCCCCCCCAAAAAAAAACCAACAACAAAAATCCTGGATTTTTTGATGCTAAAAAACTGATAATTGTTGTTATTTAGTTGTTCACTCTTATCACCTTTCTTATAAAGGATTTAAGATTTTTTCCCTAAAATAACTAAGTACTTCCTCATTTAAAAAACTATATTTAGAATCTTCAATATATTACCTCAAACTTCGAAAATTCCAGATTTCAAAAACTAATTTACCAAGCTATAAAAAAGAGTTTTTACGTGAAAACCAAGGAGGTCCGTGTTGCGCAGGTGAACCCCCTGATACTTTACCTTTACTTATTTATAAATATAAATTTATTATAAATTTATTTATTTTATAAATATAAGCACTTTGTTCTTTTCGTACAATTTACAGCTGAAGGTTTGTTGCAAAATCACTTGTTTTAGAGGGAACATATACCTTAATATATTGCTATTATTTGCGATCGTCATTTTTTTTTTAGAGTTGTTAAGCGTGGAGCTACCTGGAGATTATAATAAGGAGATATGGCAGATGGACCCAGACGAAAAATTATCAAATTTATCCAAAATTAAAGAAGCAGGAAATGAATTGTATAAAAATAAAAAATATGAAATGGCTGCTGAACAGTATGCTATGGCTCTTGGAACTCTAGAACAATTAATATTAAGGTAATATAAACACATATATAGCTAATTAGTCATCAATTTTAGCGTAGATTAGGGATTTTTAGAAGAAAAATTGCTTGTTTCAAGGTTGTCGATAATTCTGGTTGATTGTAGCCTACCTCTAATTCTGTGTTGACTAATGGTCAAAGATATTTTTCTCATATATAGTGACTTCTTGCAACATTGTAGTTTTTCTAGCGTGTTTATTAAGACTTTTTGCTTTTTTCCCTATTTACTTTTTATTGACAGGTGGTAAGACCTTGTTCAGATATTTTGTTTTTTTATGCTTTTTTATTAATTTAGCTTTTTTATTTTGAAAAATTTTAGAAGGATTCCAGTTAAAACTTTTTCAAAGTTTACTGGGCTTTACGAAAAAAAAGAGAGTGTATAACTTCAGTAAGTGTATTAACGCGGAATACTGTTCACCGTTGGTCTTGTGATTTTTTTTGTGCTTGATCAACTGACAACCCTGGTTGATCACTCATGATTTGTCAAAGCAATATACAAACGCTTAAGAATCCAAAATGTGGTAAATAAAAAGTCTGTTTTAAAGAAACTTATTAAAACTTTTGGCTTATTTCAAAGGATTTGTCAGCAGGTTTTTTCGTGGCTGCCTGCCAAGAATTTACCACCACCAAGAATCATTTTTATCTGTAAACGAAACTTTAGAACAAAACAAAAAATACCAAATGGACCCACATGGCTAAAGTTCAATTTCTGGCGTACAAGAAGATGCATGATCAAGAAAAGCAACAACGACACTAAACATAGACGCTTAAGACGTACTAAATATTAAAACTATTAAAAAAAGATACACAAAGAAAGATACAAAACGATAGATATAACACACAAAGAAAAAAGAACAGAGAAAGAAAATTTGCAATAAACATCAATAGATTCATTTAAAGAAAATAACCTAATAATCAAAGCGTTTCAAAATTACTCCATATTATACAGTTAGTTCAAATATATTATTCCAAATGAAGGTAGGCTATGGGGCTGCTAATACATCTTCATTTTGGAAGAATCTAAAGGTAAAGGGGAAGTTAAGCCTAAGAATCATTTTCTGGAGCTTTGCCCCCCCCCCCCAAGAGTAAAGATCAACTATCCCTGCCCCATCCCCTTCACTATATTACTTATGTCAATGTTACGGTGGTATGTATAATTTAACAAAGTCTAAAGGGATTCAGCTTGGTCAAAGGAAGTTTAAAATATAATAAAAGATTAAATTTGAAATTATTTAATATATAATTAGAATATAAAAAATAACAATATAAAACAAAAAAAAAATAAACAAAAAAATTAAAAAAATAAGTTCAAAAAAATTAAATTTATAGCTATTTAAAATATAATAAAATACAAAGAAGTTTAAGTATAATTGTCTGTAATAACTGTTATTTCTTTATTGACTCCATATGTATCTAGGGACGGACGTGCCATCACGTGGCAGTATAACCTCTGAAAAAGGTCATATATATCTCTTTTTGATAGGTATTAACTGACCTGGTCTCTTAGAATTTGTGCTCCGTAATATTTGGGTCTTACTGCTTGTAAGATCGAATGTTGTTTGCTGCTTGTGGTGTTATGTAGTCGGGAAGAACAGGTTCTTATTGTGTAACTTAGCAACGTCAGTGGAGGGCTATTCGAAGTAGATGAAGAGGCGTGCTGATTTCGAGAATTGCTTTGATCCATGACAGTACCGGTCCGTAAAGTACTCATGTAACCCAACGAGCTATTTAAGTAAGGCATTAGAACTTTAAGGTTTTTGTTTGAGTAAGTGCTCCCTCACTCGATTTTCTATGACCACCGGTTTGATGCGATCACCCAGGTAAAATACAATATAAAACGAATGTTCTCTACGACAACAAGTATCACAGCGAATCACAAATGAATACGATTGACAACTAAATTTGCGATTAGAAGACAAGTGACAGCAAGATAACATCAAATCGTAAACATAAACGACGTCCGACGAAATCTGCGATTAGAAGAAAAGCAACAGAAAGAATCACAACGAACAAAAGGAGAATACAAATCCTATAAAATGTATGATTGTGTCAAAAATAAACAACAAAGAGGAATTGAATTCAAACCCAGAATTTCTTAATTCAGTTGAAATTGCTGATTTGCCACTGCATGGCTTAAAACTGAAGAATAATACGATAATTATGTTAATGCGTAATTCGAGAATCACATATGTACAAGCCTGCCATGTCAGTCTGTCTGTGTATTCTGCGTGCATTACATCACAGTTCATACGATCGCCAAGAAAATTTAAGAGGCTATTGGGCACACTCTTGCGAAGATTTTAGGTATAAAATCCCCCCTCCTCCAAAGGCCCTCTTGATACTTTTGGCACTGACTGAAATTAGATAGCCCTCAACGCAATTACTTCGCGGTCCCTTTCGATCACATTATTCATATTTTCTGGATATTTAATTAACGGGTTATTTAATTATGAATTTTGCCATCTTACACACTTCCGAAATTATAAAATTCCTTTTTCGATAAATTCTCGAAATTTGATATTTAACAATTTCATTAATTTGGTATTCAACATAAAATTTTCAAATACTTTTCAAAAATGTGGGGAAAATTTTCCAGGTGGGAATTGTCGGGTGGAATCCCACGGCGGATTTTCGGCAGAAGAATTGTCTGTGGTGGAAATTTTCTGGGTAAAATTTTCAAATACTTTTAGATTTAAAAATAGAATCGTTATTGAAGCGCAAAGGGGATTTTTAGAGGAGGTGAATTTTCATTCAATTTCCTTTGTTTTTCTGACAAAAACTTAAACCCTCCCCCATTCCTCCTGAAGATATAGTTTTTAAATCCTATTGATTTTATTTTAGTATAGTTGATTATTTTTATAGTTATGTAGAATGGCTAGTGACGATTATTGAGCGTATTGGTAGTTTCGTTCAGCAATGAAAGCTCAATATCAAAATATTTGCAAAATCAGTTTCTTTCCGTTTTCTGCTTTCCGTTTTCTGCGTTTTCTGCTTGTCTGCTTGTCTGTCAGTATAATCATGGTTGCAGCAGTAGCTGCAACGTAGTAAAGGACGAACCATGGATTAACGCTGACGAACCGCGTTAAAAAAGACTAGTGATAAAAAATTGCCATTTATAGCTGATTTAGGAATAGTAACTATTATTTCGATTAGTCTTAACAGATAAATGTTGTTCCGAAAATAAATTTTTGGGAATTAGAAAAATAGCCTTAAACCCTTAAAAAATAGTGTTGGAATGAAACAAAAAGTACACCATTGGAGTCGTCATGACTGAAAACCTAATGCAGGAGACTTACAGTCCCATGACGTGAAAACAACAAGGAAAATCTTTTTTGCATGGGTAGCACCGATGCATCCTCTTTTTTCTTTTTCTTTTCTCCATTGTTAGCTGGACACTGGAACATCATAGAGAGCTGTTTAAAGACTCATTTCAAATTAAATTGCTATGTCTAGTGAATTTTGTAATTAACAAAATATAATATTAAAAATTGAATCCATTAAAAAAAAAAATACTTATTCGCATGTAAGATCATGAATGACGTTATAACCATAGGTCACAACAATAAATGCCAGGGCTCGGACCGCGTAACCCCTCCCCGTGGATATGGCCATGATTGGAACAATAATAGACATAAAAGACATAGACATTGTGAAAAACCGATTTAAAAGAAATAAAAAGGCCACTGAAAAGAACAGTACTCGACCACACATAAGCATGGGTATTAAGTTGTTTTATGATCCAGATTTTAAGGAAGTAAAAAGTGGGAGGGAAAAAGTGGCAGTGGCAGGGAAAAGACATTTAACAGACCAGGTCTATCGAGGAACCAAATTCGAGAGGGAAAAAAAGGATGAAGTACCATTATCATAATGCTGAGGATTACCGAGACCAATATAGACAAATTAGCCTGGCTCCCTTTAGTTTGTTCTTTACTAGAAGATCTTGTGTGTGTAATCAAAAAGTTACGTTCAAATAATATATAGGGTCACTTCTCCCTTTACTGTGGCACCGCATTTGCGCTATCTATGATATACTATATGAGATGAATATATCGATATTATTGTTTTAAAGAGTAGCTGTAGTAATTTGATTCTGAAAAGTTAGGGATGGATACTTTTTATATTATGAGGTAACATAGTAAAAATAACCCATGTTATATTTGAACACATTATAACGTCAAACATGACAGTCCACCCTTTATCAACAGTTACTACAGTACAGCGGCTACAGGACTCTCCCCTGGAGAAGAAGGATCGAAATTCAAGTCGCTCTGTAGTAACCAACTGTAACCTCTAGAATTTAGTAAAGCCTATAGTACTAATTTCGAAATTTTGGAGATTTTATACACAAGTTTTGATTTTCATTTTTTTTCCCTTAGGGAGAAGCCAGGGGAACTGGAATGGAAGGAATTAGATATGAAACAAATTCCATTTTTTATGAATTATGCACAATGCAAGATTCAAATGAAACAGTACTATGAAGCAATTGAACAACTTGACAAAGTGCTGAAAAGAGATCCAGGTACGTTGTTAAAACAAATGCTTGTGTTACTAACAAAGTGATTTTTGAGAGACATAACGGACCACTACCTCTTTGGGGAGGGGTGATGGGATTCAATGTAGAAACGTCTTTATTGGGTATCCCATTCAAGATGGATTAGCTGTGGGAGAATGATACCAGTATTGGTCAATTTTGAATTTCATATATTCGCCAATCAAGGCTAACTTATAAGTTAAACTCCCTTAAGTACATTTTAGGTCTAACTCCGATTGAACCTGCAAATTTGAGATAGTATGTGAACCACAATTTATTTTCATATATTACTGTTAATCTTCTTATAGGATAGCATTATTTAATCAGTGGAGGCTTAGCTTCAACTCGTTGAAGTAGGTGCAATGACATTCAGCATATCCCAATTATATAGAATCAGCCGTGGTAGGATGTTCTCTATGTTGAACAATTTTGCTGAAGCGATAGGCTTCAGCATTCCTGAATCCTATCGCTGGCTCAAGATAGGAACAAGGGGCAAGCTAAGCCTGAAAATTTCTGCGGTAATTTCTGCTGTGCTGGTAGGGTTCAAGACAATGAAACTCGACCTTGAAGCTGTCCCTAGGCAGCATAGGAAATCTGTCAGTGTTCCTCAAAGAGGTGAAGGGTGTAAAAATTACTAAGCTCCAAGTCGAGAAATGTGCTGGATAATACGCTCCGAGTAACTGCAAGACTCGGGCCTTGTGGTGAACCTTATTTCCAAGAATTGTCCAGTAAAGATAATGATGATTGCAATACAAGGTAAAAGTTTGCTACGTCATCCCCGGTTTCATGCGATGGGACAGAATTTGCGCCCTCGTCAAAAAGACTCCAAAAGGCTACCATCATATAAAGAATAGAAGGTCTAAGGTATGGCTGCTGGAATGTGTGTTCGATGAAATGCCTCTGAACCAAGATTCTATAGCTGCAAAATTTCATATTTGTAATCTTGACATCCTGTGTCTTACTGAGACGAGGATGAATGGACGTGACATCATTACCGTAGAAGTGCCCTCTGGGAAGAAGGGCATATGATGCAACTCGGAGCCATCTGATGACTCAGGTTTAGCAGGAATTGGTCTCCTGTTTTCCTCTAAAGCCGCCGCTAGGCTGCTCGAATATGAAGCAGTATCTAGTAGAATTGTATGGACGAGATAAAAAGGCCATAACAACAACTTAACCGTCCTTAAGTTATATGCCCAAACTAGAGAGGCGCCTGAACAGCTGAAAGACCAGTTTTATAGTGAAATTCAGATGGTCATTGACAGGATCTCTCAAAAATACATATTTGTGATTGGAGGCGATTTTAATGGAAGGATTGGTTGCATGTTGAATGACTCTGAGCAGGCGGTCGGAAATTATGGAATCAGTGAAAAGTGCTCCAATGGAAACTGACTGCTTCTGTTTGCAATGCAGAACAATCTGGCCATGGCTAACACGTGGTTTAGACATTAGCCCTGCCACACATATACCTGGGAATCTCGTGATTAAAGATTGGAAACTCAAATTGATTATCTGCCCATACCCCGAAGATGAAAGATGGTGATGCTAGACTTTAGACTGCACAGAGGTACTGACAGAGGTACAAACAATGACAATCACTTCCTGCTAAAGACAAGGCTAAGGTACAGATTCATTACGAAGGAGGCGCTCATACCATGTCAAAAATAAATGAATGTAAGCTAAAGATAGATATATCCCAAGATTTTTTGGTCTTCAAATATCTAACGGCTTCATCACCCTACAGGTCGATGACGAAGGTATTGATCAAGATTTCAACTCAGCAGAACACTACGCTAACAAGATAGAGAGACAATGGAACAAGTTCAAAGGCTGTGTGAAGGAAGCCGTCACAAACATCCTCGAAGTTGCAAAACAAAAAGCCAAAAAATGGATTCTTGAGAAAACACTAAAACTCTCTGCAATGAAGAAAGAGATAAGCAGTAAAAAGTTTGCTGTATAATCGCTGCGTCAGGACTGCTATCAGAGCTGACAGAAAGGTCTACTTGTCAAACATGGCAAACGAGATGGAGATGACCGCCTCACAAAATGATGCAAGGAAATTTTGCCAGATTCTTGGAGAATATACCGGGAAGAAGAAGCAATCTGCCATCCCTTTGCTCACAACGAAGGATGGAAACTGCAGACAAGTAGCGTAGCGAAAGGTGACTGGCACACTTCCAAGAATTTCTGAAACCAGGAGTTACTAATATCGGAAACCGATACTCCATAGTCTTATTCAGCTCGTCAGAAAATCTTTTTTTTTGTGAAAACATGTGCACGGACCCGCCAAATAAAGGGGAAATAGTCAGGGCAATCAAACTGCTAAAAAAGCATCCCTGCTGACCTGCTGAAAGCTCTGCCTGAGTCAGCTGCGGATGAGGTCATTGAAATTACTGTGGATGTCTAGGATAATAAATACATTCCTGATGAATGGAAGACATCGATAATTGTCCCCATCTTCAAAAAAGGAGACCGAATGGAACGTAAAAACTCCAGAGGCATATCCGGACTGCTGCGTAGATGTATGAAATTATACTTTTAAATATGGTCCGAGACACTAAAACCTCACAAACGCAACCCAATCAATCAGGATGTAGACTAGGCATGGGATACTGTGGTCAGATCTTTAGTCTACGACAGATCCTAGAACATCTGTTCAGACACCAGCACGAAACAATCCAAATCTTCATTCATTTCATCAATGCCTTCGATTCAGTCCATTGAGATGCCATTTGGACAGTAATGGGACACGGTGGCGTCCCTTAGAAGATCATTAGGCTGCTGAAGACAAACTATGATGGAACCGAGGCCAAAGTTAGAGTCGATGATGAGCTTTTGGATTTGTTCCTGTTTGAGGAGGATTACGTCAAGCCTGTTTCCTCTCACCGACCTCATTCAACTTCGTCATCGATTGGATTCTTATGGCCCTCGACAAGTATAAAAGTTTTAGCCCTGAACCGGTCCTTCTCGTCACAGATCTTAATGTGATGACTAACTTAAACATAGTCCATCACAAATGCCTACGGTATATTTTAGGCATTCGCCTTTCAAACAGAGTCTCGAACGACGAAGTAAATAGAACATGTGGGGATTGCCCACCTGTCTCTGGTGTTGTCAAAATGAGACTTCTCAAGTGGTTTCGCCACACCGTGTGGAGATCAAAAGAGCATATAACCAAAAAATGCTTAAATTTTTTCCGCTACCAGCGTGGAAGATCATGGAGCCTGCCACTTTCAAGGGAAATCTCTGGAAAGAAGCATGTCGTCGTCAGCTGGGTGCCATGCTGAGCCTGGATGCGGCTTGAACGTGCAACAAGTACAAGTAAATAAATATAATATAGCGTTATTTAATCAACTGAGGCTTTACTTTTTGAGCAAAAAGTAATCCGTAGAACAACTGCCGCCTATATTTTTTTTATAACAGCCAACAATGCAAGAAAAATCGAATATTTTCTTTGAAAATACAAATTGTAAAGTGTGAAAAAAGTTAATAAAAATAAAAATAAAATAAAAAAAATAAAAGAAGAGAAAGAAAAACTCAAGCGCAGAGAAGTAAAAAGCCACAGCTAAAACTGAAGAGCCAGAGGAATAAAACAAAGTTGCAGATCTCCCTGCCGAAGGAACAGGCTATCCTGGACTAATAAATCAAATGTTCAGGACATTGAACCATCCAATATGTCAAGTCTTTGGTTTCGTAGTCTCACCCAAGTCAGTTTTGTATGGGTATGAACCATGAAGCATGGCGCTTAAACACCAGTCGGGTGTAAGCTACTTAAAACTAAACTGATGAAAATGATAAATCTTTAGATGGTTTACAGATTTAGCATGTGCTCATGGGAAAAAAAGGGAGGGATAAACACTTGGATTCTCCCAAAGTGTAAAATAATTCTTGGAAATCATGAAACGGTGTTTTGGGGCGAGGTTGTGCAGGGTTTTAGGCCTTAGACAAAGAGTGTAATAAATGAAGCTGAATGCAATACACTCAACGAACCTCAACAAAGTGTACGGTTTCTGGAACTAATAAAATATATTTTGTATTTTACCCGATTATGTTTTATCTGGGCATGGAGCATGGCATTTAAATTCCCATCTGGCTTACATTTTACATTTTATTAGTTACACAGTATCTATAAGTACTATATACTTCAGTCTGCCATCCTTGCATAAGCATTTGCCACGGTAAGAAGAGGTAGAATGAGGAGTCCGTTTTAACATACCTGCACAGGCAGGTGGTTCTGGCCTCTCTTGCACTCGGGGCAAAATTTTGATTAGCGCACCCCTCCCCGTTTCTCCCAAAAATTGTCAGACCAAATTAAAAAAAAAATATTCATATACAAAATTTGGCCAACTGCGCGCCTTCTACTCTATTTTTAATAAAAGACAACTTCAAAAATTGCAAAATGATTAATACCGTTAGATTATTAATGGGAAATTTTGAGCCCCTAAAATTTCTGCGTCTGGGGCAAGTGCCCTCTTTGTCCTCCCCCTCTAAAACCGCCTATGTGCACAGAGTAGGGGGGATTACTTCCAACATTGGTCCAAAAGACATCTCATTACTAAAATGTATGACCGTAAAATAATATTTCGTTGTATGTCTTTTTTTTTTCTTTATACAAAAAGGGCTTGCAATTTTTCAAGTTTACTAATAACCAAAACTTAATGTAGATTCTAAAATTACAACGGGTTTAAAATAATTTGGTTTTTGTCAAAATTGGTTTAGAGGATACTTTATTTCATCCATGATGTAGTAACCCTTAATTCACAAAAATGTTGTTTCATTTTATTTATTCCATTCTGAATATTTTTTGTTCCTTGTCCTTAATTAGTTGCAAGCCTTCAGTGTCCTTCAGAGTTTTTAATTTATTAAGTTATTTTAATACTGCTAATAAATACCGTAAGACAAGGGCATATCCAGGATTTTATTTCGGGAGGGGGGGGGTATTTTTTCGGCTGGGGTTTTACGTGCATTAAAAATTTGTTTGTGTATATTTTTTCACTTTTTACGGATCGGACATAAATTTCAGGGAGTGCGGGGTTCATACACGATAACCCCCCTCCCTCCTGGATACGGCCTTACCGTAAGATAGTTTATCATCTTGTCGTTGGATTGACCTGCTATATTTGTATTTTAGGTAATGTAAAAGCCTTGTTTAGGCGAGGTCAGTGTCATTCACAGGTATGGGATGTTGAAGGAGCCAAAAAGGATTTCTATATGGCAATAGAAAGCGACAAAACTCTAAGAACGGCAGTGGAAAAGGAAATTGGTGAGATGGAAAGAAGAGTAAATGAGTTCAAAAAGAGTGAAAAACGTCAGCTAAAAAGCTTGTTTTCATAGCTTGTTAAACTAGGTTCTTATTCAGGACTTTGGTTTTTCGTGGAATATTTGTTTTATTGAGGCGAAGAAAGGAAGTTTGGAATAAAAAAAAACAAAGGAACATCTTTTTCTTTGTAAAGAAGGAATAAAAACCAAAATTAAGATAGAGTCAAACTAATTTTGGCTATGCCTGTTTTGAACGCTAGAGTGGGGTTAATTGATTTTTTTTTTTTCCTTAATTGTAGTTTTTTAGTCTTTGATTTTTAATTTTTATCTTTTATTTTATATTTAGTATGTTTTTCAATTTATGTTTTGGGTTTTTTTTATTTAATTCATTTAATGGGTTTATTTAATTTTATATATTTGTTTAATTTATTAATTTTTTATTTAGTTTGATTTATTTTTAATTTATTTATTTATTTTTTATTTATTGAATTTATTGTATTTTTTGTTTAATATTTTTTAGTTTTAGTTTTATTTATTCTGTTTATTAGTTTTAGTTTTGATCCCTTCCATGAAAACGGATGGAATAGTTTCAGATAAAGCCGTATGTTTTTTTTCTTTTTTAGGGAAAGGGGAGAATGATATTTGAAACTTTAGATATTGTCAGAGTTTAAGAAGAGGGAAAAATGTCAGCTAAAGAACTTGTTTTCATAATTTTTTAAACTAGTTTCTTATTCAGGAATTGTTTTCCGTGGAATTTTTGGTTTTGGTAAGGGGAAGTAAATTGTATTTTATAATTTTTCAAATAACAACATTTATTTTTGTAAAGAAAGGGACTGAAACCAAAATTCAAATGGAGTCAAACTAATTTTGCTAATTGGAAAGCACCAGTTTCCGCTCTCACACTCTTTGATCTGGAGTAAAACCCTTGTCAAATTAATGAATTCCAGCTTTAGAACTCCAAAAGTAAGTGTTATATATATGTATATACATATATATATATATATATATATATATATATATATATATATATATATATATATATCTGTGGCTGATACTGGGGTGAAGGGGGCGCACACCCCCTAACATAGTCTAAAGTGTTACTTAATTAACTCAAATTTGCGTTAATTAAAATTGTTCCTAACGCAAATTTATCGGATCAACCTATTTTGCTCCCCCATCCCCTAAAACTATCCTGGATCCGCCCCTGATATATATATATATATATATATATATATATATATATATATATATATATATATATATATATATATATATATATATATATATATATATATATATATATATATATATATATATATATATATATATATATATATATATATATATATATATATATATATATATATATATATATATATATATATATATATATATATATATATATATATATATATATATATAATGTGCGTATTATATATCAAGTTTCGTGCCACTGTCACCTGAAGTTATGTCCCTAGCCCTGACACTTACTTCATTTTTTTTTTTTTTTTTTTTTGAATATATACTTTCTCTTACAGCAACCAAGAGAAGTTTATTCTTGAATAAATTCTAGTAGGGTTGAATACACCTAATGACAATACGTCAAACAAAGCTCTCTTGGATGTACAAAGGGTGTATGGGTGGATCCTCGGGGTGTTTATAGGGGCAAGTTTCCTTCCCTATCATGAAGTTCTAAAATATACTTTTATTACATAGTGAGTAAGGGTGAAAATGCCAACAAGGGAGCCCAAGTTTGGTTGGTGCACTCCCCAAGCATAAGTTCTTTACCTGCCCCTGCCTGACGGGGTATTTCTGCTGTTGGTGTTGTATTTTCGGCGATCTTGGATTTAAAAATTAGGACCTTAAGTATAAGATCCAGACGAAACTATGCTGTCAGACTGGCACTGTCAGACATTTACTGTTGTTACTGTCACTGATGTTGTTACTGTCGTTAGTGTCACTGTCACTGTTGTTACTTTACTACATGGTGCTTCGTATATTTAGTTCTTACTTTTGCGCCCGTTTTAGCTTTTCTTAAATTTAGGACCTTAAGTGTAAGGTCAAGTGTAATGGAAAATAATGCTAGATTACATATTTTCCAGGGAGAATCTTTATCCTCACTTCTTTCCTTTTTTTTCTCTTCTTTTTCCAACTTTGCAAAAAAATATGAAAAAAGCCATGCTTTTGATAAACGTTTTCTCTATTTTAGACATAGACATATTTCATTAAACTTACTCTTTTTAGCGCTAAAAGCACTAATACCGAGGGTTTTTACAAATACAACAAATATAAATAACAAATACAACAAAAAAAAAATGAATAAAACCATATTACTTTTCTTAGGATTTGTTGACCATGTCTGTAAAAAAGGGGACAAAGGAATGCTGGTAGCGAGTCGTACGGCATGTCACTGGGTACTGGGCTTGTATTGTCTCCGGGTACGGGGTGTCTCCAGGTCCAAATTATGGGACCTAATTTAACTGTTACTGTTGCTACTTTACTATACGGTGCTTCGTTTTGTTGTTACTTTTGCACCCGTTTTAACTTTTCTTTTTAGAAATCACTCAGTAGGAGTTATTGATTCAGTTACAATTTGAGTTAGATGTTTTAGTCGATTTTTCTTTCCGTCTTTTCATCTGATCTTTTTTAAAATTTTATCGATGTCGTATAGTAAGTGTCATATTATTGCCAAGTTTTGTTTTATATATTTGTCCACAGAATAATGTCTCGTCGCATCTTTTTGTATTGTTTTGATATTATTTTGGTTTAATTATACTAATTAGTAAATAAATGTCTATTTTTCGATGTACCGTATAAAAGTTAAGGCTTGAAATATTAATCATTTTTATTCCAATAATTTCAGGACAAGTGGATATTTATTTTTATTTGGATTGGGATGTCTTGTTGTTGTAACAGGCGTAACTGAATTTGAGTTTGCTTATTACTTATTGGGCTTAAGTGAACCAGACCAGCTTTACTTCTCATAAAGATTAAAAATCATGGCCTGATTTTTGTTAAAGTGGCGTGCTAAAGTGGCAATGTTAAAGATTTTTGTGGCGTGATTTTGTGCCACATCCCTGCCTTGGTTCTAAAACGCTGACCTTGGGGTATTGGAGAGACCACTGCATCACATTTCTCCTTCCCTTAGTTAATTCAAAATTTTTGTTTGATTCTGGTTCAAAAAAGGTTCAATGTCCCCATCTTTCTTATGCCCATTGAGCTAGTCCATGTCTTGAACTTAACTTGTTTTCACTTTGAGTCTGGACTTGAATCGTTTTTGCACCTCGTCACTGAATTTATGGCTCGGATAGTTTTAAAATCGATCCACAACGTTGTTCATTTACTTACTGAATCAGGGCTAAGCTAGTTTCTCACATTGAACCATTTCTGACATTCTCACATTGGACTACAATCTCACAGTTTAAGCTTAGACCGTCTTGGCGGTGATTCAGGACATAGTTCCGTTTTCGCGCTGAATCAGGACTCACATCGTTTCTGCTCATCGTAAGCAAAGATATGGAGCTTGAAACTCTTTGGTATGTTTTTACATTCAGTCAAGACTTCCCTTGTTTTTGCACCGAGTCCAAATTCGACTTATACTTAGTTTATTTTTCATCGAGGCAGGACTAAGCTGGTTTTGCAAGTATTCAGGATGCTAAATGACTTCTGTACTGAGTTAAAACAAGGAGCAACACATCCACCTTTTCTGTCACTTATATCGTTTAAGATTGGATCAATTGCATAATTTGGGTCCATCGCCCTTGGGACTCCTTGGGTCACGTCCCCTTGGATCATATTTTATAAACATTACTATCATACAAATTAAAAATGCCATCTCAATATTTATATCGAATGTCATGGGAGGAGGGGCGGGGGGATGGTTACGGGGATGCCTTGGGTCTCGAAAGGGGCGTTGGGGGCTTGTTACTCTGTAATTAATTTTGACCTTTACAAAAGGAATATAAAAATTTCAATCTCAGATTAAATGAACCCCTTTAAAGTTTCCACAATCACATCGTCCCTAGAAGGTGGCCGAGAAAAAAAAGACATAGGAGACACGTCGCTCATTACTTAGTCAACATCACTTCATTTACTGTAACATATATGTAAAATTAAATGATTACAGTGTTTTTTTTATGGGGGGGGGGGAGTAATTTCAAATGGTGTTTATCTATTTTTGGGGGGAGGGTATGGGCTGAACATGTAAATTTGGGGGTCCTCATGCCTGCCCCACAAAGAAGCTAGAATTTATGTAGAGTTTCTTTTAATTTTAAATTGTTGGTCTCATTTTTTAGGTTCTGCCTTGCGGAGTACCAGGGCCCTCCAAAATAAATTTCTGCATAGGTACCAGGTTAGATATTCAAATAACATTGTTTAGTGAAAGACAAGATGCGTTTTAAATTGTAATACCCAACATAAGGTCATAACATCTATTTAGAAAATCGTGAAACTTATCATTTCAGAGAGAGAGCTAAAGTACCGAATATGTAAATCTTGTTCTAAACAAGTCTACAGAGATGTCTACAATAGTGAGTCTACAGAGGTCTGTGTTCAGTAGGGTGGGGATCAGACTCGTATATATCTGAAATCTCAAAATCTACGCTAGTCACACGATATTTGTTTTTATGAGTCACCTGTATTATGCGTAATTTTGTGAATTCAACCACCTGGAAGTGACGCGTCCCTTCCGAATAGACTCCTTTGTATGTTTCCTAACTGCTTGCAGGTTCAAATGCCAGTTGATAATTTTTTTTCTTTGACACCCTTCAGAAAACAGAACGAAAATAAAGAAAAACAAAACATAACTATTGATTTTTCAGACATTAAAATAACGTGCCGCAACCTCTGTACCTCACGCTATTTTGATGCTCTATTTGATGAAGGACAACTAGAGTTTATAATTAATGAAAGTTGTACTTATGCAAAATACTGTATTTTTTTACGTTGCTATTTTCATTAAGCAGCATATAATTAAAACATGCAAACATGCTGCTTGCTTGCTTTCTTGGATTGCTATGTTTTGATTAGAGCAAGTAGTTTTAATAATATCGCTATCAGATTAAATACCTGGCATATTCAATGCATTGTGGTTACTTGAAAGATTCCGAATTCAATACAGTTTTGTTTCCTTAGTATTTATAAAAACATAAATAAGATGCTGCAACAGACAAGCATAGTTCATATGTGTTATGGTATTTTTTTTTGTATAAACTTCAATTAGTCTAAAAGAGTTAGTCAGTTTTATATGAAATCCTTTTCTTATAAGAACTAGCTATTTGCTTAATCCTTGAGCACGTTTTCTTCCATATGCTGGTAATATTTACACGCATTTGCTTCAATTGCTGTTTTTTGGCAAAACAATTCTCCATAAGGGCTGAAAAAATAACACCAGTTTAGGCCGGGGATAAATCATTGCGATATGATGCTAAGTGCAGTACATGGAATGTTTGAAAGCTCTGCGTTCATAATTATCCTGGATAAGTTGCAGGATTTTTGTTAGATTTTTTATTAGGACTAGGATAATTGGTTGGATAATCTTTCGAATTTAGCTAACCAAAAACACTACGAACACCAAAAACACTGTTAAAACACCAAAAACCAAAAACACTGTTAAAACACTACGAACACCAAAAACACTGTTAAAACACTACGAGAAGGTATTACAACATCCTTAGTCGCATTGTTCCCTGAATCGTAATTGAGGCTTTTAATAAACAATCTACAGAATCAAAAAGGGAGAAAGAATCTTTGAAATTTAACGCCAATTCCAAATATGTAAGCCCACATGTTTGTAATTGTTTACAGAGGAAGCAATACATTTTGCACGTAGCATTTCGGGCAATAACGGTGAATATCGCTGGATTTTCGCTTGCAGTATCTATCGGACATACCCAAAAACTGCGCGTTCCTTCTGATAATGAAGAAGAACATTTCATATTTATTTAGTAGAAGAAAAGATTTTTTTCTTTTTCATTGAGACCTGGATAGGCACCTATTTGCTGCTGTTATAAGGTTGGATTATGCCTTCATCTAGGACGCTTAGAATTCTTTTAAGACAAGGTATTATTGACAATTATGATATATGGAGTAATGTTAACTTTTTCCCATCACACAATTCCAGCTCACTAGTGATTACATAAGCAAGGCCTAGGCTACTTTTGCTGTAAGAAAACTGAAGATAAGTTTTAAAAGCAACGCTGTAGATAATAAATTTTTTGATATGTAAGAAACTAGTGGATTGATGCCTTTTTAATGCTCTTTCATAATTTCATAATTGCTTCTGTGGAAAATTATATTAGGAGCCCTTAATAGGCTAACAGACTTGCAAAGAGCCTGAAGCCCTTTGAAATGACTTTTAGTAGAACTGACGTAAATATAAATATAACCTTCATTTGTATCACAAATGACTCCCCAACCCCCTGATGTCTAAACATAGGTGAATTTTCAGCATTTAATATTATTAACTTAAGCAGCATTCACAAGAGTGTCTAGCTAGAATCCCATGTCTAGACACATGTCTAGCCAGAATCCAATGTCTAGGGAATGACTGTTCACAAGTAAAATTCAGTGCTTAGCCAGACACGCTAGACAAGGCGCTTGGCTAGACATTTAGTTCTAGCCTGTAGAACTCAATGTCTAGGATTTTTGATTACAGCCAATCAGAATGTGTCAAGATCCACTATTTTCATCATTTTGTTTACATTTGTAAACTGAAATTTAATTTTTGTTTTCTCATTAATTGTTTTTTTCATTTTAGGCAAATATACAACACCAGATATAATAATGAAGCACAGTAAGGCAGTTGTTTTGCTTATCTCATTCATTAGCTTGTGACAGTAAAAATAGGGATTATAATATTTGAAAGTTTTGCCTGCATAAGCTGTGTTGATTGGCTAGAAATGACAATTTGAAACTAAATTTGTAGTTTTAGCTAAGCACCAAATTTTACATGTGAATAGTTGTTGCCTAGACATTGGATTCTGGCTAGACACATGTCTAGACATGGGATTCTAGCTAGACATGCTTGTGAATGCTGCTTGAGGGTAAAAGACCAGTATCTGGTTGAGCAAAATTATATAAAAATAAAACCCTTGCATCTTGTTACCAAAGAGGAACTGAGAAGAATTGTATATATCAATGAATAGCTAAGAATCTAAGCTATGCATTGGTATAGTTATTACTAAAATTTTTCAGCATTTCATATTATTGACTTAGGGTAAAAGACCAGTATCTGGATGAGCAAAATTACGTAAAACTAAAACCCTCACATCTTGTTACCAAAGAGGAATTGAGAAGAATTGTATATATCAATGAATAGCTAAGAATCTAAGCTATGCATTGATATAGTTATTACTAAAATTAGGTATAAAATTAGAATTGGTACTCCTGATAAGGAGACATGTTAAGAAATCAATTCTTACTTTAAAATATGTATAATGATCCTAGTTAACCTATTATCCAAGGGGAAAACCTTTATCATCAAGTCTTTCCCCTTTTTTCATTCTTTTTCCAACTTAAAATAAAAAAAAAATTCAATTTTCTCCATGCTAAAATTCAATGCATAAATCTTTTGAAATTGCTGCTATAAATTTCTAAATAAACTGTCCTATAGATAGTGTTCATCCCAGTCATTGTTAATTCTGTTTTTTTAATGAGCAGTGCTGATAATACAAAATATTAATACAGCCTAACTTCAATTCAAAATCAATGTACTCAGCCAGGAACTCATCTGTTGAACCTGGCTGGGATGAATGCTATCTATAAAAACAATTTATAGCAGTAATTTCAAAAGATTTATGCATTGCATTTTAGCATGGAGAAAATTGAATTTTTTTTTTCTTTTAAGTTGGAAAAAGAAGGTATTTTGACAAAGAGAATTTTTTATAGTGATTTTTGACATAGTTCAATATCACATTTGATATTTCCTGAAGTTTTAAATTGATAATCTTAGCTGTTGATGAGATGCTGTAGCTATGCCCATCAACAACCATGATGCACATAGTATCTTTAAGCTCAACAACCCCATTAACATTCTATAAATGTTTCAACTTGATAGCCTTTCTAAAATGCTACTAATACTACTAGCAACTCCTGCAGCAACAAGCCGCCTAAGGCCAACACAGTTACACACATTCCTTGTTCATTCTGATCTATTAAAAACTCTCCTCTTTGCACCCTACCAAGAAGTTCCCAATTTTCTTAAATATCCATTTATAACATCCCCCCCACCCCATTTGGGGATTACCTGCTTCTGGTTTGGCCCTAGATATTTTGCCATCATGGAGAATCTGTCACCTTTCATCTTCAGAACATGTCCTAGCCATCTCAACCTTTCTCTGATTATAGCCCTAGAAAGCAGGAGTGAACCACATTTTTTGTCCAGCTTACTGTTTGAACATTGGCAGTTGACAATACAATCCATTGGCAATTTCCCTGGAAAACATCTAGCAGATCTACCTCTGTTTTTTAGAGTGTCCATGCTTCAAAACCACACTTGACCAATATCTTTGCTGAAGTTCTAAATGTTCTAATCTTGGTTCACAGACTTATCTTCCTATTTTTTTAAACTTTTTTCAGCTGTGAAAAATAAATTCTGGGTTTTGGCTTTTCTACTTTTAACATCTTCACTGCACTGAAAATATTTATTAATAATACTATCTAGATAGGTGAAACTGTCCACTTGACTGATCTTCTTGTTACTTAAAATAATCTCTCCATTTTCACTTATTCCTTGTCTTAGCAACTTGATCTTCTTAGCATCAATTTCCAACCTATGCTTGCACCCTGAACTTGTCAAACCTCTAAGAATTATTCATTTTGGCAATATTTCCATCTAGGATGCTTAAATCATCACATAATCTAAGTCTAGTAGAGTTTTACTTCCCTAATTTATCCCATGTTCTCTTATTGCCTTTGTTTTGCTCCTCAGGACAAAGTCCATCTAAATGGGGATAGGATGCAACCCATCTTAGACCCCTGATTTTGTATAAAACTAGCAACTAACCTTATTTCCTGCCTTGACCTCAGCAATCTTATTTGTCTACTTAGCACTAATCACTTCAATATGTATATCTGGTATACCATACAAGAATAGAACCTTTGTTAAAATTCTTCTATCAGCTGAATAAAACACTTGCTCATAATCCATAAAACTTGGGACTAATGGCATTTGATGACTCAGGCAATTGTCAATGATTAATCTAAGAAAGAAAATTTGGTTGATGCTTCCTCTCCCCTTCCTAAAATCACACTGTTTTTCTCTTGAAACTTTATCTACAGCCTCTCTAAGTGTAAAAAGTATCATCATGCCAAGTAATTTGCTTCCTATATATCACCTTTTTTATAGTGGGATTTTATTGAAGTTTTCCTAAAGTTGCTAGGTACTTCCCCTTTTTCAAAAAGCATTTTGTACATCTGCAGTATTGTATCTCTTAACTTCATAACCATCATATTTAAAACACTCATTTACCACACTATCAGCAAGTTGAGCCTGATTGTTTTTTAACCCTTTCAATAATGTCACTAGTTTTTCTCAGAAGATAAATCTTGCTTCATGTCCAGAGTGTCACAAATTTTTCATTCTTTCCTGTAGTTTTCCTTGTAACTCTATCACAGTTTAGGTCATTCTCAAAATGTTCTGCCCATCTCTCTTTAGCTCTCCTTATCACTAATTATGGCCTTATTTATATCTTTAACTTGGACAAGTCCATATTGACTATTCCCTCTCAACTTATTAACATGCTAATACAGCATTTTACTATTGTGCTGTCTGGCTGCATCTTTCAGATCTTCACAATTTTATCTATGGTCTCTACTTCACACCTCCTTAACTTGTATTTTAAATATCTTGTGTTCTGTTATTATTTAACAGTCACATGTTCAAAATTCCTGGATCTATGATGATTTTTAAAATAGTTTTAGAATAGAAAAGTTTTAAAATAGATTGTTGTTAGATTAAGAAATCTGGTTTTGAGAAAATATATCTTGAACTGTTCTTAATAGCTCAATATGATCAATTTTGTGAGGCTGATCATTTCTTTTGTCATCCAATTCAGTACCTGCTATGGCTGCCACCATTCTTTGCATGTTTTTCTGATAACTACTTTCATCATCTTTGTATTGATCTTGGCATGTTTTTCTTGAGGATCCTCTACTATCTTCAAAATTTTAGCATGACACTCACAGTTAAGGTTTATGACATCTGGAAGTTTTTAATTTTTTAATACATCCAAAAAGAAAAAGAAAAATACTGCATTAGAAGACCATTGATTAAAGATTTTGAGAAGAAAGTAACTGCAAATGAAGAAATTGTAAATATATCAAATAGGAACACCTTTAATCAGCATGTAGTTATGCTAATGAAGTCCTTTTGAGCAAAAGTTTTTGTTCTAAGAACATGGAAGTCTCCCAAAGATACTTAAAGAATTATTTTTGGCTCTTATCAAGATTCTGCATATGTTTAACTGTTATTTTATGGCCTGGCAAAGGTTTTAATTATGTGAATGCTTTTCTGGTTATGTTTCATTTTGTCTTGCAGCTTTATCAAAGCTTAAATTGCTAGACCACTTCTAAGGTTCTAGGCGGGAATTTCTCATTATCTTTAATTTTTTCAGTAATTATACCAAAAAAGGCTTTTTTTTCAATGAAACTACCGCCCCCCCTCCACCAAAAAGAAGGTATATTTCAAAAATCTAATGGGTGGCTAAAAGCTTAGGGGGATACATCCCCTCTCATTAATGCCACTGGTATTGTTGCTACAACTATTTGCCCTAGCTTTTTCACTCATACAGCATTACAACATTTAATCTTTTGTAAGGAGTCTCCACTCAACAGGAGAAAAGGGGATAAAATGGGAAATAAGGACATCTTGCTGTCCCCAATTCTTATGCATACAAGAAGAGAGAAGTAGGGTTCATATGTAGGGTTGACCATACTCCTTCCAAACTGGATTTCTTGAGTTATTCTGTTACTTTTGGGCTATAAATCAACCAGAGAACTGCTTATTACCTTCAGGCAGTGTTGTTAGCCTTAAGAATTTTATTTCACGTTTTTAGAAATTGGATAACAATGTATTTTATCCCTCTTCTGTGCCAAACACTACAGCAACATGATTCATATTTCATTACGATCAGAAAATTTTTAAGGTTAAAACCTAAATTTTCTGGTTGTTCTTTCTTTTTTTATATTGCTGTTATTAACAACTTTTGATGAGAAACAAGAACAAAAAAGAATGTGTACCAATAAAATAAACAAGTTTGGTGTTAAGTCTTGGTTTTTATTCAGTTTTTGAAGAGGGGATTTTAAATAAACTGGGAGCACCTCTGAAAGTTCAATAAGTAGAACTTTTCTTTATGTATTTTCTTTATTATATAGTTTGATCCAATAGAGGGTATTAACTGTACTGTATACCATAGCAGTTTTGGTAAGTGCTGGTCCCCTATCACCTCTGGACCCAATATGGTTTTAAACAGTAAATCAAGAGCAACTCTTTCCAATTGTAAATCAATACCCTAAAAACCAGTGTGTGCATAAAAGGAACCTAAAAAAAATTACTGATTTTGAAAACCGAAAATTTAATAGGTATTAAGTTTTATTTTAAAACATTGTTAATATATCTCTGTTCAGCACAAAAATGCAGCAAAAATCCAATTAAAATAAATAGAAGGTAGATCTTGTATTGTATGATCTTTATTAGGTATGTAACATTTTGTATAATCTAGTCCAAAAAAGGCCTATAAATGTTTCATTGTTAGTGAAATTTTCATGTAAGGGAAAAAACAGTGACATGCATTGTTGAAGATTTTATCCTCACATTTTTACAACATTAAAAGTTTGTATGTTATAGATGAGGCCTCAAAACTTTAGAAAGGGGGGGAACATATGCATAAAAACTTTCTGACTAGATTTTTGCATATTCGAAAATCATCATGTGCAAGCAGTCAGACACTTGGAAAAAACTGGGGGAGGGGGTATTAGAAAACTCCTTCCTAGGAGGAGCTGAAATGCCAAAATATACATTTTCAGAATAAACCCAATCCAGTTCCATGCCCTGTTCTAATTGATTAGCCTGGGTTACATTTATTGGTATCCCTGGTAAAATATTACTTTGACAGGTATTGTTTCATAGTCTGAATTTTTACGTGGAAACATATTAAGGATTGTCACCACCTTTATTAAGAATGAGGCTAAGGTCATTGGCAGGTTTTTTGTGTCAATAAGCAGTGTTTTCTTGTAAAAGTTCTTGTCTGATAAAGGCTAACCACCAATTCAGCTAGCAATTTTCTAATTTCTTGGCCAGTAGCATATAGTTATATGTATCATAGACCTCTTTAAATGAAAAAGAAAAATTTTGCTGCTCAATACAAACTGATGAATACGTAGGTGACACCAATAACTGCAGAAGAACTATTTTGACTTATTTGCCACTTGGCTTACTCTTATTTTTTTTTCTCTTTCAGCTCAAGATCTCAGCAAACATACTAGGAAAAACCTTGTCAGGCAACTCTGTACAATACAGGTAAATGTTTAAAAAAATACTTAGTTGTGTTCTCCAAGCCAGACAATCAGAAAACAGGTTAACCTGATACCATTCCTAATCATTTCAGCTATGATGGCTAAGCTGGATCAATCCTAAAAGTAATTTCATTCAGGCTCAATTAGTGCTGTAGAAAGGTTTTCTGAAATCCAGGATGAAATTTCAACTTGCCCCCCTTCCCTTTTTGGATTTTTTCCCCTGTTAATCAGAATTCATAAAACTCATTTTTAGTGATTACATTATGGAACCAAAGAAGCAAAAGGAAAAGTAAATTGTGTATTTCAAAGAATTTGTATATAAATATCTTAGTGTTAATGACTTAATATCTAATGAAGTATATACAATATAGAATATTATTCAACATAATTGTCCTGCTAACATTATTATAATGTTGATGTTATAATAATTATGATTACTATATATGGTAAAGTGACTAATAAGCTATTAAAGGGTTTGTGTTAAAAAAAAAGCTAATTAAAGCAACTACTGCTGCAATCCATATTAAAACAAATAGATGATGGTAATGAAACTATTTTGAAAGCATCGTTTGTGAAGGTAACACACTAACTAGTAAACATGAAAAAAAGGAGAAAAACAGCCTTTTGGGATAATTTTTTTGTTAACCCCTGTACCCTTCCTAAAAAAGAAGATAAATTATGGTTGAAGTTCAAGTTCTTTATTAATCAATAAAAAATGTTTTCACAAGACTATCAAATTAATGACCCATGGCAGTAATAACTTATGTGTGGGTTTACACACTCAACAATGAAAAATAATAATCTCTGCAAATACTGGAATAAAAAGATTGCTCTTCAACTCTCCATATGGTAACAAAAAATAAAACTCCAAATAAATTCAAAACAACTAAATAATAAATAAATAAAATAAAATGAAAAGTATCCACACCAGAATTCAAATTGATTGTTGATAATTAAATGATTCTTTAGTCTCATTTTATTATTAACCAAGGATTTATTCAAATCTATAAACCTATGAAATTCGTTCCAATTATATGCCGTGGTGAAAAACGGTATCTTTCATATTTTATTAAAGCCTGACGAACTATAGAACTGCCACGGGTCAAATATGCATGTAAGACCTGATTATCATGTTGAAAAAATATATTATGCGAATAAAAATAATCAGGCAAAAGACCTTGAACATGTTTAATCATATAAAGGACAAAATGGAAAGAAGGGAGAAGATTCAGTGGAAGGATATTTAAAATTTGAAACATACTTTTCATTGACGATTTACCAGGGTAAGAATACAGGCTAGGCAGGCAATTTTTCAATATATGCAGAACTTTACTTTGTTGTCTCTGATGGGGAAGAATAGGAATTTTTAAAGTATTCAAAAAAATAATGGAACTGTTATTTATTCTATTCAAAATGGTCTAAATATCATATATAACAAGGCCTTTGAGGTTGAAACAATCCCCAGAGGTTAGGGTCAAGGGTTGTCAGCTATGCCCAGGGGTGTTTAAGGTTGTTATGGAAGGGATGGTTGTTTAACTTTAGAAGAGGCTCAATCTTTCTCCCTGAAAAATACTATGTGGATATAAAACGAACAGAAATTAATTAAAAAAACCTTTTCAACAAAATAAGTTTTTTTGTTAAAAAGTAAAGAACTCCATTAAACCAAAATGAACAAAAATAGAATCAAATAACCTACCAAGAATGCAGCTACCACAAATCAGTATCAATAAATAAATGAAACCCAGAACAAAGAGAAATTATAATAAGTTGAGTCAAACTCAAAACGAGCCCAAATTAATATGAGTTGGGATCTAAACACCAAGCTTTCTAAATGCCAGAATGTACTTTGTACTTTACTGAAAAAATTCTTTTAAATGTTTTCAATTTTCTAACTTTAAGAAATCAAAAATCAATTAAGATTTTAAGGAATAAATATCGGCATATATATATATATATATATATATATATATATATATATATATATATATATATATATATATATATATATATATATATATATATATATATATATATGTTAAACTGACAATTCATATTTTTTTCAGTAAAATCATTAGAATTTTTTTCAGAACAGTACAAATTATATTCTGGCTTTTAGAAAGCTTGGGGAGCATTTTCCCATTAAAATAGTTTGTCCCAGGGGCTAGTCTAAGCTGATAAAATGTGAAGTGATTGCTCTGAATCCTGATTAGTGTTTGTCTGTAGAGGCTATAAGTTCCAAAATCTAAATCTCATTAACAAAAACTTTTTTTTCATTTAGACCCTTTTGCTTACTCTTCTGGCTTTTTAGAAAACTTTCTATTAATTTAGAAAGCTTGTATTCTGGCTTTTTAGAAAGCTTATTTTGTTTAATTTATTTTTATTTTTTAGGTGCTTCAACGACATGCAAAAACCCCAGCTGTTCCTGATGCTCAACAACCTTTGGTCTTAACTAGTAGGCTTTATTCTACCAAAGAAGTCTATCAGAGGGACAAACCTCATTGTAATATTGGTACAATTGGCCATGTTGACCATGGAAAAACTACTCTCACTGCTGCCATTACAAAAGGTAATGCTACTATGTTTTGTACTATAGTAATAGTTTTTATTCTGTATATTATATCGTAACAGAATAGTAACAATATATGTTGTAAATATATAGTAATAATAATTATATAGTTAAATATAATAGATATATATATAGCATATTGTATATGATTATATAGTATCATATATATATATATATATATATATATATATATATATATATATATATATATATATATAGTATAATATAGTAATAGTATAGCATTTATACTGTAGTAATACTATTACTTTCATTTCCTTTTTCTAGCTCTGATTCTCTTTTTTACCTTTTTTTTTGCGTTCAAGCATCTATCTGACTTATCCGCTTAATATTCAGTTCCCTGGGTGTAATCCACAAAAGATAACAAGAAATACATATCTGGCAATATGTCAATTGAAATGCTAGGCGAATAACATCATTAACCACGTGTACTCCACCATAAACATAGCTTAATTATGAATTTCAGAAGGTGTGTCACATTTCTCAATTACAGTCTCTTTTTGTTCTCTGCATATAATTTCACGTATTTTTTTCCGTTTTTGAAAAAATTGAATTTTTTTTATGTATGTCATAACGTGTCATCAGTAACCCTGCAATTTCCAGGGAGAAATGTATTTTCCAGGAGTAATTCCCAGGGAGTAATGTATTTTCGAGGAGTAATTTCCAGGAGTTATGTACCTGACAAATAATCCAGACCATTTCAAGTAGTAGTTCTGTCTTGTAAAACGCTATGGATAAGTAATCTTGAAATGCTTGAACGCACTATTGGTAATGTATGTGCTACTGTTGCGACATACCTTCTAATAGGTTGTTCCTAGGTATGTTTTTTTTATAAATTTGTTGTTATGTTGTCTTATTTCTAAATATATTTCTTTAATTTCTATGTAGTTATGTTAGGAAGCAGATTTTTTATTTTTTGCTTTAGGAAATGGTTTGCATACTGCCAAAAAAAATTTTTCTTTTTTTTTTAATAATTTGAAGAGGTTTCCATTTATATTGCTGTGGAGGAGCATTACCTTTTTTCTCTTTCAGACTACCAGTAGATTCTACCTCGAAAATGGAAAAAGATAGAATTTTGAATTTTTTTTTGCTTTGAAAAAATGAAGTTTTGGAACAATCTCCACAATTAATCTACAATCTACACAGTCCGTTTTCAGCTAAACCGTCTTTTTCAATCTACACAATCTGTAAATAGGCCAGGATTTACCAATAAATTGCTGGCATTGGGACTCTCAATGCCAGGGGTTGCAATAAATTGTCACCGAGTGACTTTTTTCTTAATGAAAACTTGTCAAACCGGATGCACTCCGCTGACGGGCTGCCTATTCACAGAAAAGTGATTTTAAAACAACACTGGACTTTCCTAGGTCACTTATAAACTGTCAGATGTCTCCTAAGAATGGCAGCAGAGAGTTCGGTATCACCTCTTTTTTTCATTACTTTTGGCTCTTCAATTGCGTTCTGTCCAGTGCTTCCAGAACCGCCGAATTTTCGGGGATTTCCCCGAAAATCTCCTAAAATGGAGCAGCAAAAACGCTTGGGCCTAGAAGCGTCAAAGCTCTAAATCCGGCCCTGTCTGTAGCTTGGGAAATGGGGAAGGAAATTTGCTGAGAAGCTACCGTAATCCGTAATTTTCAGTAGTTTTTTTTTTGCTAGCCTTCTAAATCGTAATAAAATAAATAAAAATTGGCTCGCTCTGGAAGTAAGATTCTAAGAGATCATATATTGCCTGACTTTGATAGAACATGGACCTATTTCTTCAATTATTCGGGGTCTATAGATATCAAAATAATAATTCTGGAAATATCGATTTCCAAATTGATCAAAAAGGTAATTTTTGGCTTTTTTAGGGAAATTTTAGATTTTCCTCAAATTTCGAAAATTGTGTACGTATTAGGTGTCTACTAATAAGCTATTTTTGAAAAATTATCATCCCTGAGCATTTCACCATTAAAATAGTTTGTCTCAGGGACTAGTCTAAGCTTATAAAATGTGAAGTGATTGCTCTGAGTCCGGGTTTGTCTGTAGAGGCCTCAAGTTCCAAAATCTAAATCTCATTAACAGACAGGCGCTTTTTTTTATTTAGACCCTTTTGTTTACTACGTTGCAAAACACAATTCCCTTTTAACTCAAACTCAAAATGTGTAAGATTTGTTGAGTTTCGGCTTAACGCCAAAATTAAATTTATGTAAACAAGTCCTGTTTGTACCCCATCCCCTCTTTTTAAAATTTTAAAGATATGCTAAGGATCTTTTCGAAGATTAATTTTGTCAGTTCGGTAATTCTGATGTTGCTAAAAAATGTAAATGCAGAAAAGTTTGATTATTTTCTATTGATTAAAAAATAATAATTAAATTTACATTATGGGGGTAAAAATTTACAATTCGGAAGTCAGCGTCATAAATTTTAGTCTACTAAACTACAGATTGAAATGTAGTCTATTATTTGTTTACTCGGTATGTCAAGAAAAAAAATTGTGCGGACATTTTTATAGCCAAAATAGCTCTTCGAGACAATAGTTCCTTGATATGTTCAATATAAGCTGTTATTCTTTATAAAAGTTTGTTTTTTCTATTTTTTTCGGCTGATATAAAATGATAAAACCCTGGTCATGAAAGCTGCTACCCCCTGAGTTTCTATACCTTGTAAAGTTTTTTTTAGATGTTGGCTACTAGTTTTTTTGTCCCAAATAAGGGAATGATAAACAAAGCTTGATAATTGTACATTTAGTCGACAAATTTTTCGATTCTGAAAATTTCAGGAATTCCGTTTGTTCTGTAAATTAGGTGAATTGGACTCTAAACAGTTGTTGTGTCACAGCTATGGCGTTGGGCTGGCTGGGATAAGAAAAAGTGAAGCTTTGTTCCACTCAAATTCCTCCATTGCATCATAAAATTCCGCAGCGTAGTGGACAAAGTACTCTTTTTTCAGGATTGAAGGAGGTGAGTTCAACGCACTTGGCTGTGACGATGTGTCCGTGTCTCTATTTAAATCTGCTGTATTTATTCTTTTTTTTTTCAAAGGATCTCCGTCCATTATTAAGTGGTTGCCCTCCAGTCACTTTTTACTTTTAAAAAGGGCACTAGAACTTTCAATTTCTAATCGAATGAGCCCCTTCCAAAGTTCTTACGAAAACTTGTAGAAACTTCGCTGAAAAGATTTAATATATTTGCTGATTCTGAATATATTGAAGTACAAAAAAACAATTTTATTCAAATGAATGAACATTATGTGATAGCCTTATATATGAGAGACTGCCTTCCCTTAAACCTCCGCTCTTTCTGCTGAAGCTGAACTTGTGCTGTGTTAGGAGTATGAAAACTAAGCAATAACATCTGCTTATTTTGAACATCTGATTTCATGATTTGGCTGCCCTTGGGGCTATGGGAATCATGACTTCCACGGGGGCACATCTTGTGGGTCTTAATCCTTTTGTTTAAAATGACTATTTTGATCATGTCTTGTTTGACTGTGGTAGCCGCAAAGGGGAAAGAAGGGCAGTCTACCCATCTAGGGATCAATGACCCCAGGTGACTCCTAGGTGTTCAAAGGATGTCAGTCTACCCTCCGATTGGCTATTAGTCATTTACTTTACCCCACCAATTCTGTTCTAGTTCTGCTACAACTACAAGTACTTGCAATTTGGTTGAACTTGAAAAGGCTGAAAATGCTATCTTAGACCCTCCTCCAAAGAAAAAAGTAGATCTGTTCAGTTTGACCCTATTTTTTCATTCGGGATTTTACTTCCACATAGAAATGCTCCTGTCTGGTTTCAGCTGAAAATCAAATTTTTGCATACCTCTAATGTAAGCCACCCTTTTCTTTTTTTTTTTGCTTTCAAATAGCGTGCACAAAATCTTTAATATAGTATATTTATTTTCTAGTTCTTTCTGATAAAAAAATGGCAAAAGCCATGAAATATGCCGATATTGACAATGCCCCAGAAGAGAAGAAGAGAGGAATTACTATTAATGCTGCACATGTTGAATATTCTACTGACAATCGTCACTATGGCCACACTGACTGCCCGGGTCATGCTGATTACATCAAGGTATCCATTAAAGAAAGTAATAATCTGGATAGAAAGGAATATTTGGTCCCTTAACCCGGGTATAATAGTACCACTGACGGTGTAGTGTTTGTCCCAGTAGAACTAGTAATACACAAAACAAACTTAAATTAACTGTTTTTAATTCAGAATTGAGAAATCAGAATTTATTTTTGCTATAATCCAAAAGTAAAAGAGAACGCAATTTGATGTTTAAGAAGCAAAAGCAGAAACGATAAAAAAAAAAAAAAAATTTTGGAATAAGAGAATCTTTTATTTTCGTCTTTATCTAAAGCCCAAGCCACATTTGTCAATAAAAGATGCAGCTTCACATTTGACTCACTATAATGCCAAAGTCACATTTGTCAATAAAAGATGCAGCTTCACATTTGACTCACTATAATGCCCAAGTCACATGTTTCAATAAAAACATCAGTTTCACAGTTGCTTATTATAATGCCGAAGTCACATTTGTCAATAAAAACTGCAGTTTGCCTCAGTGTAATCCCTAAGCCGTATTTGTCAATTAACTCGGTGTAATGCCTAAGCCGTATTTGTCAATAAAACTGCAGTTTGTCAATTAACTTGGTATAATGCCTGTTTGTCAATAAAACTGCAGTTCGACTCAGTATAATCCCTAAGCGCATTTGTCAATTAGCTCGGTGTAATGCCTAAGCCTCATTTCTCAATAAAACAGCAGTTTGCCAATTAACTCGGTGTAATGCCTATTTGTCAGTAAAAACTGCGGTTTGACTCAGTATAATCGCTAAGCGCATTTGTCAATTAGCTGGGTGTAATACCTAAGCCTCGTTCTTCAATACAGACAGCAATTTGCCAATTGACTCGGTGTAATGCCTAAGCCTCATTTGTCAATATAAATCTCAGTTTGACTCAGTATAATCCTTAAGCGAATTTGTCAATTAGCTCGGTGTAATGCCTATTCGCAAATAAAAACTGCAGTTTGTCAATTAACTCGTTGCAATGCCTGTTTATCAATAAAAGCTGCAGTTGATCTCAGTGTAATCCATAAGCCGCATTTGTCGATAAAAACTGCAGTTTGTCAATTAGTTCTGTTTAATGCCTAAGCTTTATTTGTCTATAAAAACCGCTGTTTGTCAGTTAACTCGGTGTAATGTTTAAGCCTTATTTGTTAATACAGAATTCAGTTTGACAATTAACTCGGTGTAATGCCTTAGCCTCATTTGTCAATAAAAACTGCAGTTTGTCAGTTAACTCGGTGTAATGCCCAAGCCTTATTTGTTAATACAGAATTCAGTTTGACAATTAACTCGGTGTAATGCCTTAGCCTCATTTGTCAACAAAAACTGCAGTTTGTCAGTTAACTCGGTGTAATGCCCAAGCCTTATTTGTTAATACAGAACTGCAGTTGTAGTTAACACAGTGTAATACTCGGTGTAATGCCTTAGCCTCATTTTTCAATAAAGACTGCAGTTTGTCAATCGGCTGGGCGTAATGCCTTAGCCTCAATTGTCAATAAAACTGCAGTTTGTCAGTTAATACGGCATAATGCCTATTCGTCAATAAAAACTGCAGTTTGACTCAGTATAATCGCTAAGCGCATTTGTCAATTAGCTCGGTGTAATGCCTAAGCCTCATTCGTCAATAAAACTGCAGTTTGTCAGTTAACTCGATGTAATGCCTATTTGTCAGTAAAAACTGCAGTTTGACTCAGTATAATCCCTAAGCGCATTTGTCAATTAGCTCGGTGTAATGCCTAAGCCTTATTTTTCAATAAAAACTGCAGTTTGTCAATTAACTCGTTGCAATGCCTGTTTATCAATAAAAGCTGCAGTTGATCTCAGTGTAATCCATAAGCCGCATTTGTCGATAAAAACTGCAGTTTGTCAATTAGTTCTGTTTAATGCCTAAGCTTTATTTGTCTATAAAAACCGCTGTTTGTCAGTTAACTCGGTGTAATGCTTGTCAATAAAGCCTGTATTTGTTCAGTATAACAGTAATTGCAGTTTGACAATTAACTCGGTGTAATGCCTTAGCCTCATTTGTCAATAAAAACTGCAGTTTGTCAGTTAACTCGGTGTAATGCCCAATTGCCTATAATTGTAGTTAACTACAGAAATTGCAGTTTGACAATTAACTCGGTGTAATGCCTTAGCCTCATTTGTCAATAAAAACTGCAGTTTGTCAGTTAACTCGGTGTAATGCCCAATGCCATTATTTGTTCAATACAGAATTCAGTTTGTCAGTTAACTCGGTGTAATGCCTTAGCCTCATTTGTCAATAAAAACTGCAGTTTGTCAGTTAACTCGGTGTAATGCCTTAGCCTCATTTGTCAATAAAAACTGCAGTTTGTCAGTTAACTCGGTGTAATGCTTGTTTGTCAATAAAAACTGATGTTTTTCAGTTAGCTCGGTGTAATGCCCAAGCCTTATTTGTTAATACAGAATTCAGTTTGACAATTAACTCGGTGTAATGCCTTAGCCTCATTTGCCAATAAAAACTGCAGTTTGTCAGTTAAATCGGTGTAATGCCCAAGTCTTATTTGTTAATACAGAATTCAGTTTGACAATTAACTCGGTGTAATGCCTTAGCCTCATTTGTCAAAAAAAACTGCTGTTTTTCAGTTAGATCGGCGTAATGCCCAAGTCTTATTTGTTAATACAGAATTCAGTTTGACAATTAACTCGGTGTAATGCCTTAGCCTCATTTGTCAACAAAAACTTCAGTTTGTAAGTTAGCTCTGTGTAATGCCTTAGCCTCATTTGTCAATAAAAACTGCTGTTTGCAAATTAACTCGGTGTAATGCCTATTTGTCAATAAAAACTGATGTTTTTCAGTTAGCTCGGTGTAATGCCCAAGCCTTATTTGTTAATACAGAATTCAGTTTGACAATTAACTCGGTGTAATGCCTTAGCCTCATTTGTCAATAAAAACTGCAGTTTGTCAGTTAACTCGGTGTAATGCCTTAGCCTCATTTGTCAATAAAAACTGCAGTTTGTAAGTTAACTCGGTGTAATGCTGGTTTGTCAATAAAAACTGATGTTTTTCAGTTAGCTCGGTGTAATGCCCAAGCCTCATTCGTCAATAAAACTTCAGTTTGTCAATTAACTCGGTGTAATGCCTATTTGTCAATAAAAACTTCAGTTTGACTCATTAGAATGGCTAAGCGCATTTGTCAATTAGCCCGGTGTAATGCCTGAGCCTCATTCGTCAATAAAACTGCAGTTTGTCAGTTAACTCGGTGTAATGCCTATTTGTCAATAAAAACTGCAGTTTGACTCAGTATAATCGCTAAGCGCATTTGTCAATTAGCTCGGTGTAATGCCTAAGCCGTATTTGTCAATAAAACTGCAGTTTGTCAATTAACTTGGTATAATGCCTGTTTGTCAATAAAACTGCAGTTCGACTCAGTATAATCCCTAAGCGCATTTGTCAATTAGCTCGGTGTAATGCCTAAGCCTCATTTGTCAATAAAACTTCAGTTTGCCAATTAACTCGGTGTAATGCCTATTTGTCAATAAAAACCGCAGTTTGACTCAGTATAATCCCTAAGCGCATTTGTCAATTAGCTCGGTGTAATGCCTAAGCCTTATTTTTCAATAAAACTGCAGTTTGTCAGTTAACTCGGTGTAATGCCTATTTGTCAATAAAAACTGCAGTTTGACTCAGTATAATCGCTAAGCGCATTTGTCAATTAGCTCGGTGTAATGCCTAAGCCTCATTCGTCAATAAAACTTCAGTTTGTCAGTTAACTCGGTGTAATGCCTATTTGTCAATAAAAACTGCAGTTTGACTCAGTATAATCCCTAAGCGCATTTGTCAATTAGCTCGGTGTAATGCCTAAGCCTCATTCGTCAATAAAACTTCAGTTTGTCAGTTAACTCGGTGTAATGTCTATTTGTCAGTAAAAACTGCAGTTTGACTCAGTGTAATCGCTAATCGTATTTGTCAATTAGCTCGGTGTAATGCCTAAGCCTTATTTTTCAATAAAACTGCAGTTTGTCAGTTAACTAAGCCTTATTTTTCAATAAAACTGCAGTTTGTCAGTTAACTCGGTGTAATGCCTATTTGTCAATAAAAACTGCAGTTTGACTCAGTATAATGGCTAAGCGCATTTGTCAATTAGCCCGGTGTAATGCCTGAGCCTCATTCGTCAATAAAACTGCAGTTTGTCAGTTAACTCGGTGTAATGCCTATTTGTCAATAAAAACTGCAGTTTGACTCAGTATAATCCCTAAGCGCATTTGTCAATTAGCTCGGTGTAATGCCTAAGCCTCAATCGTCAATAAAACTTCAGTTTGTCAGTTAACTCGGTGTAATGCCTATTTGTCAATAAAAACAGCAGTTTGACTCAGTATAATCGCTAAGCGCATTTGTCAATTAGCTCGGTGTAATGCCTAAGCCTCATTCGTCAATAAAACTGCAGTTTGTCAGTTAACTCGGTGTAATGCCTATTTGTCAATAAAAACTGCAGTTTGACTCAGTATAATGGCTAAGCGCATTTGTCAATTAGCCCGGTGTAATGCCTGAGCCTTATTTGTTAATAAAACTGCATTTTGTCAATTAACTCGGTGTAATGCCTATTTGTCAATAAAAACCGCAGTTTGACTCAGTATAATCCCTAAGCGCATTTGTCAATTAGCTCGGTGTAATGCCTAAGCCTTATTTTTCAATAAAACTGCAGTTTGTCAGTTAACTCGGTGTAATGCCTATTTGTCAGTAAAAACTGCAGTTTGACTCAGTATAATCGCTAAGCGCATTTGTCAATTAGCTCGGTGTAATGCCTAAGCCTCAATCGTCAATAAAACTGCAGTTTGTCAGTTAACTCGGTGTAATGCCTATTTGTCAGTAAAAACTGCAGTTTGACTCAGTATAATCGCTAAGCGCATTTGTCAATTAGCTCGGTGTAATGCATAAGCCTCAATCGTCAATAAAACTGCAGTTTGTCAGTTAACTCGGTGTAATGCCTATTTGTCAATAAAAACCGCAGTTTGACTCAGTATAATCCCTAAGCGCATTTGTCAATTAGCTCGGTGTAATGCCTAAGCCTCATTCGTCAATAAAACTTCAGTTTGTCAGTTAACTCGGTGTAATGCCTATTTGTCAGTAAAAACTGCAGTTTGACTCAGTATAATCGCTAAGCGCATTTGTCAATTAGCTCGGTGTAATGCCTAAGCCTCAATCGTCAATAAAACTGCAGTTTGTCAGTTAACTCGGTGTAATGCCTATTTGTCAGTAAAAACTGCAGTTTGACTCAGTATAATCGCTAAGCGCATTTGTCAATTAGCTCGGTGTAATGCATAAGCCTCAATCGTCAATAAAACTGCAGTTTGTCAGTTAACTCGGTGTAATGTCTATTTGTCAATAAAAACAGCAGTTTGACTCAGTATAATCCCTAAGCGCATTTGTCAATTAACTCGGTGTAATGCCTAAGCCTTATTTGTTAATAAAACTTCAGTTTGCCAATTAACTCGGTGTAATGCCTATTTGTCAGTAAAAACTGCAGTTTGACTCATTATAATCGCTAAGCGCATTTGTCAATTAGCTCGGTGTAATGCCTAAGCCTCATTTGTCAATAAAGACGTCAGTTTGTCAATTAACTCGATGTAATGCCTAAGCCTCATTTGTCAATATAAACCTCAGTTTGAATCAGTATAATCGTTAAGCGCATTTGTCAATTAGCTCGGTGTAATGCCTAAGCCTTATTTGTTAATAAAACTGCAGTTTGTCAGTTAACTCGGTGTAATGCCTATTTGTCAATAAAAACTGCAGTTTGACTCAGTATAATCGCTAAGCGCATTTGTCAGTTAACTCGGTGTAATGCCTTAGCCTCATTCGTCAATAAAACAGCAGTTTGCCAATTAACTCGGTGTAATGCCTATTTGTCAGTAAAAACTGCGGTTTGACTCTTTATAATCCCTAAGCGCATTTGTCAATTAGCTCGGTGTAATGCCTAAGCCTCATTTGTCAATAAAGACTTCAGTTTGTCAATTAACTCTGTGTAATGCCTCTTTGTCAATAAAAACTGCAGTTTGACTCAGTATAATCCCTAAGCGAATATGTCAATTAGCTCGGTGTAATGCCTAAGCCTTATTTTTCAATAAAAACTGCAGTTTGTCAATTAACTCGGTGTAATGCCTATTTGCCAATGAAAACTACATTTTGACTCAGTATAATCCCTAAGCCGCATTTGTCAATTAGCTCGGTGTAATGCCTAAGCCTCATTCGTCAATAAAACTGCAGTTTGTCAGTTAACTCGGTGTAATGCCTATTTGTCAGTAAAAACCGCAGTTTGCATCAGTGTAATCTCTAAGCGCATTTGTCAATTAACTCGGTATAATGCCTAAGCCGTATTTGTCAATAAAACTGCAGTTTGTCAATTAACTCGTTGCAATGCCTGTTTATCAATAAAAGCTGCAGTTTGTCAATTAGTTCTGTTTAATGCCTAAGCTTTATTTGTCTATAAAAACCGCTGTTTGTCAGTTAACTCGGTGTAATGTCTAAGCCTCATTTGTCAACAAACTGCTGTTTGTCAATTAACTCGGTGTAATGCCTATTTGCCAATGAAAACTACATTTTGACTCAGTATAATCCCTAAGCCGCATTTGTCAATTAGCTCGGCGTAATGCCTAAGCCTTATTTTTCAATAAAAACTGCAGTTTGTCAATTAACTCGTTGCAATGCCCGTTTATCAATAAAAGCTGCAGTTTGTCTCAGTGTAATCCATAAGCCGCATTTGTCGATAAAAACTGCAGTTTGTCAATTAGTTCTGTTTAATGCCTAAGCTTTATTTGTCTATAAAACCGCTGTTTGTCAGTTAACTCGGTGTAATGTCTAAGCCTCATTTGTCAACAAACTGCTGTTTGTCAATTAACTCGGTGTAATGCCTATTTACAAATGAAAACTACATTTTGACTCAGTATAATCCCTAAGCCGCATTTGTCAATTAGCTCGGCGTAATGCCCAAGCCTTATTTGTTAATACAGAATTCAGTTTGACAATTAGCTCGGTGTAATGCCTTAGCCTCATTCGTAAATAAAGACTGCAGTTTGTCAGTCGGCTGGGTGTAATGCCTTAGCCTCATTTGTCAATATAAACTGCAGTTTGCCAATTAATTCGGTGTAATGCCTATTTGTCAGTAAAAACTGCAGTTTGTCAATTAGCTGGGTGTAATGCCTAAGCCTCGTTTGTCAATACAAACTGCAGTTTGTCAATTATCTCGGCGTAATGCCTATTTGTCAATAAAAACCGCAGTTTGACTCAGTATAATCCCTAAGCGCATTTGTCAATTAGCTCGGTATAATGCCTAAGCCTTATTTTTCAATAAAAACTGCAGTTTGTCAGTTAACTCGGTGTAATGCCTATTTGTCAATAAAAACCGCAGTTTGACTCAGTATAATCCCTAAGCGCATTTGTCAATTAGCTCGGTGTAATGCCTAAGCCTTATTTTTCAATAAAAACTGCAGTTTGTCAATTAACTCGTTGCAATGCCTGTTTATCAATAAAAGCTGCAGTTTGTCTCAGTGTAATCCCTAAGCCGCATTTGTCAATAAAAACTGCAGTTTGTCAATTAACTCGGCGTAATGCCTAAGCCTCAATTGTCAATAAAAACTGCAGTTTGTAAGTTAACTCGGTGTAATGCCTGTTTGTCAATAAAAACTGCAGTTTGTCAATTAACTCGTTGCAATGCCTGTTTATCAATAAAAGCTGCAGTTTGTCTCAGTGTAATCCATAAGCCGCATTTGTCAATAAAAACTGCAGTTTGTAAGTTAGCTCGGTGTAATGCCTTAGCCTCATTTGTCAATAAAAACTGCAGTTTGTAAGTTAACTCGGTGTAATGCCTGTTTGTCAATAAAAACTGCAGTTTGTCAATTAGCTCGGTGTAATGCCTAAGCCTCATTCGTCAATAAAACTTCAGTTTGTCAGTTAACTCGGTGTAATGCCTATTTGTCAGTAAAAACCGCAGTTTGACTCAGTATAATCGCTAAGCGCATTTGTCAATTAGCTCGGTGTAATGCCTAAGCCTTATTTTTCAATAAAAACTGCAGTTTGTCAATTAACTCGTTGCAATGCCTGTTTATCAATAAAAGCTGCAGTTTGTCTCAGTGTAATCCATAAGCCGCATTTGTCGATAAAAACTGCAGTTTGTCAATTAGTTCTGTTTAATGCCTAAGGTTTATTTGTCTATAAAAACCGCTGTTTGTCAGTTAACTCCGTGTAATGTCTAAGCCTCATTTGTCAACAAACTGCTGTTTGTCAATTAACTCGGTGTAATGCCTATTTGTCAATTAAAACTGATGTTTTTCAGTTAGCTCGGTGTAATGCCCAAGCCTTCTTTGTTAATACAGAATTCAGTTTGACAATTAACTCGGTGTAATGCCTTAGCCTCATTTGTCAATAAAAACTGCAGTTTGTAAGTTAACTCTGTGTAATGCCTAAGCCTCGTTTGTCAATAAAAACTGCAGTTTGTCAATTAGCTCGGTGTAATGCCTAAGCCTTATTTTTCAATAAAAACTGCAGTTTGTCAATTAACACGGTGTAGTGGCTATTTGTCAGTGAAAACCGCAGTTTGCCTCAGTGTAATCCCTAAGCCGTATTTGTCAATAGACTCGGTGTATTGCCTAAGCCTCATTTGTCAGTATAAATTGCAGTTTGTCAATTAACACGGTATAATGCCTATTTGTCAATAAAAACTGCAGTTTGTCTCAGTGTAATCCCTAAGCGCATTTGTCAATTAGCTCGGTGTAATGCCTAAGCCTTATTTTTCAATAAAAACTGCAGTTTGTCAATTAACTCGTTGCAATGCCTGTTTATCAATAAAAGCTGCAGTTTGTCAATTAGTTCTGTTTAATGCCTAAGGTTTATTTGTCTATAAAAACCGCTGTTTGTCAGTTAACTCGGTGTAATGTCTAAGCCTCATTTGTCAACAAACTGCTGTTTGTCAATTAACTCGGTGTAATGCCTATTTGCCAATGAAAACTACATTTTGACTCAGTATAATCCCTAAGCCGCATTTGTCAATTAGCTCGGCGTAATGCCTAAGCCTTATTTTTCAATAAAAACTGCAGTTTGTCAATTAACTCGTTGCAATGCCTGTTTATCAATAAAAGCTGCAGTTTGTCTCAGTGTAATCCATAAGCCGCATTTGTCGATAAAAACTGCAGTTTGTCAATTAGTTCTGTTTAATGCCTAAGGTTTATTTGTCTATAAAAACCGCTGTTTGTCAGTTAACTCGGTGTAATGTCTAAGCCTCATTTGTCAACAAACTGCTGTTTGTCAATTAACTCGGTGTAATGCCTATTTGCCAATGAAAACTACATTTTGACTCAGTATAATCCCTAAGCGCATTTGTCAATTAGCTCGGTATAATGCCTAAGCCTTATTTTTCAATAAAAACTGCAGTTTGTCAGTTAACTCGGTGTAATGCCTATTTGTCAATAAAAACCGCAGTTTGACTCCGTATAATCTCTAAGCGCATTTGTCAATTAGCTCGGTGTAATGCCTAAGCCTTACAACAAACTGCTGTTTGTCAGTTAACTCGGTGTAATGCCTGTTTGTCAATAAAAACTGATGTTTTTCAGTTAGCTCGGTGTAATGCCCAAGCCTTATTTGTTAATACAGAATTCAGTTTGACAATTAACTCGGTGTAATGCCTTAGCCTCATTTGTCAATAAAAACTGCAGTTTGTCAGTTAACTCGGTGTAATGCCGGTTTGTCAATAAAAACTGCAGTTTGTCAATTAGCTCGGTATAATGCCTAAGCCTCATTTGTCAATAAAAAATTCAGTTTGACAACTTGGTGTAATGCCTAAGATATATTTGTCAATAAAAACTGCACTTTGACAGTTGACTTTATACAGTTGCCTAAACAACATTTGTCAATAAAACCGCAGTTTTACTGTTGACCCGATGTAATGCCTAAGTCACTTTTGTCGATATAAACTGCACATTGACTGAACATAACTGCCTAAGCAAAATTTGTTGATTAAAACTGGAGTTTGACAGTTAATTTAATATACTCACTAAGTCACATTTGTTTATACAAGCTGTAGCTACTTTTGAATCAGAAAAGCTAGAGACATAGGAGAACAGTTTTCCATCTGTATCCTAAGTCTGATAAAAGCTATAAAGACGTAGATTCAGTTAAAACTTTAAATGGTAGAGGGCTAGGGGAGCTTTTGCCTCCCCCCTGGTTTCTAAGAACATATGTTTTAATATTTTCATTGAAAATTTGAAAAAAAAAATTGCCACATTTCCCTAGATCAGGCCTTCCTAAACTATGGGTCGCGACCCCAAATGGGATGGCACAGCAAAATCATGGGGTCGCAAGAGGTTTTAAAATCAAATATTTATAACATGCTACAAGAAAAGACATATATTGTAAAGTTGAGGCATTTTTAAAGACTTAAGGTTTAGAATGGACAAATTCCTGTGGAAGATGCACAAATGTTGCAAGAGCGATGACGGACAAAACATTGGTTTTAAATCATTTTTTCAAGCTACTCATTATGATCATATAACTTTTACTCACTGACTTCTTCACCGAGAGGTCCTTGCAGCCAAAAAATTAGCACCATAATTGAACGATATGCTTCAGAATGCTGTTGACATTATCTATTTTATTAAGAGCCATGCCTTTAACAGTCACTTTCAAATCTTTGAAAGGATATGGATTCAGTCTATACAACTTTATTATTACATACAGAAGTAAGATGGTTGTCAAGTGGTCAAAGTTTAAGAAGATTATTATTATTAAAAGACGGAATTGAAATATTCTTAACCGAATGAAAATGTGAACTTTGCGCTTTTCTTCGAAACGACGTATGGCTATCCAAGCTGTGTTATTTGTCGGATATCTTTGCGAAATTAGACGATCTCAACTTGCCTCTTCAAGGAAAAAATTGCGATATATTTACTTCTAATGATAAAATTGAAAATTTTATTAAAAATATTAAAATTCGGAAATATAGGATAGAAAAAGAATCGTTCGAAATGTTTTCCAGTGTCGACAATTTTATAATCAAGAGAAATCATTGAATAACTTTAATTGCAAAAATTATTGTAGATAACTTAAAAGCGCTAGAAACTTAGTTCCGTACATATTTTATATTAAGTAATGATTTCAAAAAAGGAGCTTAGAGTCAAAATCCGTTTTGTGTTGATTTAACTGAGATTGATCACATCCCACTTAAAGCTCAAGAAATTTGCTAAACTTTCGAGTGATTCAAACTTAAAACTACAATTTTTAAAAAAGCCCTTGACTGAACTCTTGATCAGAACTAGAACTGAATTTTCCACAATCGCAGATATGGCATTGTATGTTCCTCTGCTATTCAACACCACATATTTATGTAAAATTATTTTCTGAGCTGTAACACATATCAAACTCCAATATCGTTCATCGCTAAATAATGTTGAAGAGGTCTTACGCCCAGCAGTGATTTGATTTGTTAGGCAGTGAAAAACAGGCACATTCATCTCACTCAAGTTTTTCCTTTCAGTTTAATTCAATATTTACCACCCAACGACTGCGTTCGAATATGTTCGATTGAACTAAAACGGTCAGAATTCTCTTTTACTTACTTTTACAAAATTGCCAAAAATGCAATTTTGATGAAAAATAGGGCATATAATTTTGTGTAATAAAGACAACTTTTCAACTTTTGTGGAATTTTTTATTTTAGATTTGTGTATGTTTCTTAAAGAATTGTAAAACTATATATTTTCATGTGTATATGTATATTGTTACCTAATAAATGAATCATCTAAAATATTTATTTGTCTTTCAATTATACTTATATGAGGGCGCCAGGAAACTTACAATCATAAATGGGGTCGTGAATGAAAAAAGTTAGGAGGCCCTGCCCTAGATAAAAAAGGAAAACATTTTGCAATATAACTTGAATCTTTTTATTTCGTTTTCCTCAACTCACAGACTGTTTTTCATTTACGTATTTGTAACTTATATCAGTTTGATACCTATGATATGTAAAGCATGATCCGTTTTGTGTCCCTCTTTTTCATTTATATTCTATCTTATATATACAATTTATTATAGATATATATATAATAACTTATAATCTATTTTGTATTTATAATTTATATTCTCGAAAAAAATGAAAGAATTTTTTTTCTACTTTTTAATCCATTTTGAAAACGAGTTTTAAAAAAAATTTATTATTTCTTAGTACTTCAAGACAGAAAGTGCTGCGTGTTTATTACTAATGTATAACTTCCATCAAATTTAAGGTCCTTCAAATTATTTAATTTCTTATTAGCTATTCCTTAGCTGTTTCTTATTATCCGCTACGATTTTCATGGATACGAACCTTGCATTTGTTCATGTAGCAAGATGATCTTCCATATTGTTAGGGTTTTAGAGTCTTCGTTGTGAATACTTTACATTCTTAGTTGTGTCTTCTTTTTAGAGTCTTTGTTATAAATATTTCAATATTATTTTTAATTAGAAATAACAATAATAATTAATAAAGAAAGATTGTATATTTTTTCCCTTGTGAGATACTTCCTTATACTGGCAGAGGGTACTAATCAATTCGGTTTTTCTAACCTGTTGGTTTTGTGTTTTTAGAAACTGTTTAAAGATTTTTTTTATTCTATTTATTTTTGTAATATTTAATTATAGCTCTTTATTAAATTCACTGATTGCATGTCACCTTAATTGCTCTAAAAGACCTTTTTTGCAATGTGATTAAATAATAATGAATGATAAAAGAAGTTATTATTAAACCTATTATTGAACAATGAAAATTATTTAACCTGCCAGTAACCCCGCCTACCCCGCTGTTAAAATGTAAATATGAAAAAAAAACAATAAGGAATAACGAATATATAACAAATAAGGAGTAATCGAATATCGAATAAGGAATAAATAATATGGAATAATAATAATGCGATGCATTCATCCAGTGGGTTGTTTGTTACCCTTTGTGTATTTGTAACAGTTTATTTCTGTTATATTCTCTAAAAAAAAGTCACGCAGCGGGTGGTACGTGACCTTTATAATCCTCTTGAAAGTTTTTGCAACATACTTATTAGCAAAAAGGGGATGAAAAAAGTGAAGAAAGATTTAATACAATTACAGCATAGAACTAACCTATAATCCAGACATCGAGGAAATATATATTTGGTGCATTGCATAATGTGTTTATTTTGGAGGGCCAATTTGTCTCTGACAATCTTGTAAAAAAGTTTGCTTTATCTTCTTTTGAAATAAAATTGTTTTAAGGACTCATATCAATTTTTATAGAACATGATTACTGGCACAGCTCAAATGGATGGAGCAATTCTGGTCGTTGCTGCCACTGATGGACCAATGCCACAGACGAGGGAGCATCTCCTTCTCGCAAAACAGATTGGAGTCCCACATGTTGTTCTATTTATCAACAAGGTAAGTCAGATTTTCTGTCTGATAGCAATCCGTGGTAGCAGACGATACCCAAAGAGCTGTGCTGATGGCTTCAGCCCTGTTTCTCCTAGAAGACGAGAGATGCGTAGGAGTCCAGAGATGCTTTGAGACAGGGCTTGTCTATCTTTTTTCTTCTTTGTAAAGGAGCCTGCCTCGGTAGTGCCAAGGTATCTATTATTCTTCCCCCATTCCAACAACCCCACCCGCCAGCTCCAGACCGGCTTGGGTGGGGAACACTCGTCTTTCAAAAGGGGGGTAGAGGGAGAGCCACCCATTATTTGCCTGCTTTCAGCGGCAAATGGTACTTGTTCCTCAGAACCGCTACTAACAAGAAAACATCTTTCACCTACCTCGGATTGCTCTTCAAAACATCGTTTCTTGCGCTGGGGTCAGCGATGTCTAGGGAGATGGGCCCCCTGGACATGATTGCTATTACTGGCTTTCATTCATCCAATCTCGGCAACGTACTCCGCAAAGTACCTTGCTTTGTGGTCAGACACTAAACCTGGACTGCCAGTGGCTCATCAGTGACTGAGGTTAGCAGTAGCGGACCTCTAGTTGTGCTTAATACTCTCAGTCCCCAGCAGAAGGCTGTTACCCCAAAATGGACGACAGTATTGAACAATGTTAAAATTGACTAATTCTAAAACAAAAGATGCTTATGCCGCAACTTACTTTTATAGCAGGCTTGATGGTGCCATTGGATGATTTGTTTGAAATACTTACGAAAATGGTATTATTTTTTCATCTTTGGACCTAATGGTATTGAAATTATATACAAAAACAATAATTTGGAGAGGTAGGTATTAAAGCTATCTACTGAATCGAAATGTTTAATATTCCTCGAATATCTGCCATATAATTATCAAAAGTAACAAGCCTGAGATTTTAAGGGAATATTAGTTGCTAAAAGCGGGAAAAATAGCATGAATTTGGTTACAATTGCATTTGTTAATTTTTTGATAAACGGAATTTGCAAATAATGTTGGAATCCCCCTCCTCTTTGTGCAAGTATGTCTTATAGGTGAATTTTTTTGCTGGATAGTTTTTAACTCATTTTTACACGTAGCGATAAAAACTTATAATAGGACAATTGTGTATACCGTTTTGAGTCCATAAGCAGCAAATTCTGCCTCAATAATGGCTGTATGCTGTTGTTTGTCTCCTTCCCCTTTGTATGTCCCTGATGCGCTCAAAGCTAGAACCCACGCTCTCTCTCTCCTTCCCTCTCTCTCTCTCCCTCTCTCTCTCTCTCTCTTTCTCGCTCTCGCTCTCCCTCTCCTTCTCCCTTTTTTTCTTTCTTTTTTTCTTGATTGTATTTGTATTTTGTGAATTTTCTGGAAGTAGCTAGGTCAATATATTACATGGTTCTCATTTATATATCCTGCTATATCTGCTCCTGTTATTCTTAATAGGAGCAGATAAGCATTAATTTGCTAATCTAGGTTGCCTAAGAAATGTCTTCTGACCAGAAAATTCTTAGAGTAGGTAGTTTTTTACTTTTGATGGTCCGTGTTTCATGTATACAGGGGAAGCACCTTTTCGTGGCTTGATTATTTAAAAAAAAAAAAAAACTGAGAGACAAAACACAGTGAAAAAAAAACAACAACAAAACAACAAAAGAACGACAAACGAGACTGCGGCCAGTAGAGAGAAAAGACGAAAAATGTAAAACAACGTGGCTATTTCGCCTATATCAAAACAAGGCGTCTCCAGCACAAGAGAAACATAAGAAGAACAAGATAAAAAAAAAGACAAAAAAAAACTAAAACTAAAAACAAATAAAACCACCACCAATAAAATACAATTTGCGCAACTAATCCACGTTCAGAAAAGAAGCTATTAGAGTTACTTCAGTGAGAACACCAAATGGCTGTATGCTCTTTCATGGCTTAAGATCTTTCATTCGTTGATTATTTTTATTTTTTAGTGTGATGCAGCTGATGCTGAAATGATCGAACTAGTCGAAATGGAACTTCGAGAACTCATGTCGTCAATGGGCTACGATGGGGACAATATTCCAATGGTTAAGGGTTCCGCGCTCTGTGCCCTGGAAGGAACTAATCCTGGGCTCGGGGAAAACGCCATATTGGAGCTGCTAGCTCAAGTAGATTCATATATTCCTCAACCTGTTCGAGATCTGGATAAATCCTTCTTACTGCCTGTTGAGTCTGTCTATTCTATTCCTGGTGAGTTCTTATTATTCTCTGTTCATACAGTTTCTTACGTTTCTACATAAGACAGCTCACGCATAATGTATGCTGCGTAGAATTGTTGAAATTAATTTAAATATTAAGATTGTCAAAATTATCACATTGAATTTGGTTGTTGTGTCTGTTCAAATGCAAATGAACACAAAGGGACATCTTGGATGTAATAGAAAGGAAAAGAAAAAAAAATGTTTATTTAGAAGAGGGAATGCACCGGGGGGGGGGGGGGGCGCGTTTAAGAACTCCCCTATCCGTAATCTTTGAATATCAAGGTTTTTCCATAAAGGTTTTTTCCATAATTCCGGATATTTTTCATTTTTTGTAGCATTCGAACTTAAATCGCTCACAAGACGCCACTCGCTTCTCGCTAATTTATTTCAAAATGGGTCCTTGAGTATATGCATGAACAAGATGGTATCTCAAAAAGTTTCTCTTGAAACTTTGATTTTTTTTTTTTTTTTTTGACGCATATTGTCGCAACTGAGTTCAAGAATTTAATTATAGTCTTTTTAGGCATTATGCAATGCAATCTGACACAAATCGCCAAAATCATTGTTTTAGAATCTTTGCACATTTTTAGAGCTTTTTTATATACCGTGTGAGTTAATGAGCCGTCCTAGCTGAGTGGTTAGCGCTCCGGATTGAAACCCAGGGGTCAGGGGTCTGAGTTCTGGTGTTGCAGGTTATTTAGTTTGAAATGGGGGTTAATGGTGTGACTCAATGTTATGATAAAACTGTCATTGTATGAAATTCTTCAAAAAAAATTATATAAGTCGTGACATGTCAGAAGATTAAAAACGAGTAATTCTCAATAAACTTAAAAGGCCATTAAAAACGTAAACGTAAAGGAAAACGAGCGAACATATACATGATATAAGCAATACTTGTACAAATAATAAAAAATGAGAAACTAGTGGGATGTTTTGTTTAAAAATAATTCGTAATATAGGGGACAACGCTTTTTCATATTTGGAGGTAAAGAAGCGAGTGGGGGACAAGGTTGGAATAGGCTAAGATGTAGCCTGAGTTGGCGAAATCTGAGTGGGGAGTGCCTGTTGGGAAAGAAAATTTCCTTTAGGAATAAGAAGAGAAATTAAAACAAAAAAGAATGAAGTGATTAATGCGAGAAGATCCTGACAAAGGCTCCTGCTTAAGTTCTTTTTTCTTTTTTTAGGATTCATTTGGAATTAATAGCTTTCTGTGATCTTTTGAGCTCTAGATCTTACCTGAAGTCAAGTCAATCACCAGATTGAATATAAACTACCATCACCATGTACGTGTTAGTTTCTCTTACGACCATAAAAAGTAACAACATCTTATACGCATGTCTTACTGGAAGGAACGGTTAGCACAGCTGTCGAAAGCTGAAAGAGTCAACTGTTGTATGAACTTTGCTGAGCCGAGTAACGGCTCAGCAAATTAACTGTGAAAATATGCAAAAGCCTTATCCCCTGTTATGGCTGAAGGAATATAAAAAGTTTTGCAGAAAATGAACAATAAAAGGCGCCAAGTATCCATCGGAGGGATATGGAGCTGCTGAAATTTGCAGGACGTATATAAAAAGCGAGGCACCAAGAAACCGTCGGAGTGAAATGGAGCTGCTGAAATTTGCAGGATGTCTTTAAACCAAGAGTCCGTCGGAGCGACACGGAGCTGCGGAAAATTGCAGGACCTGCGATGCTATTTAGACTGCATATGCTATTCTCTCGCACATGCAAGATTATAATATTGGAAGCTAGAGTGGGACAGTGGTTAAGTATGGTTCTGAAGCGTGGTTGCTCCGAGAAACGGGAGAGAATTTGCTTGATGTTTTCTAGAGAAATTGTCTACGGATAGTTTTGGGTACCCGGACTGACTGACAGTATCTCAAACAGTAAGCTGTACGAAGAATGTGGTTCAGTCCCACTTTGTAAGGCTATGATTAGGGAGAGGTTGAGATGGCTAGGACACGTTCAGCGGATAAAGGATGACAAATTGCCAAGATTTTCCTTGTCGGCCAACCGTCTAGGGTCAAACGAAAAGCAGGTCGTCTCCGAATGGGATGGGAAGATATTGTAAGGAAAGATTTAAGGGTAATGGGAACTTCCTGGGGGGGGGGTATAAAAAGGAGACTTTGAATAGATTAGGATGGAGGACAAGCGTGCATAGCTGTGTTGACCTCAGGATGCTTGGTCTGCAGTGATTTGTTAGTAGTAGTAGTAATATGCTATTCTCTCTTGTTTAGATTACGGAGTGAATACCCCAGGATTTGAAAGAAGGACCAACCTTTTCGGTTGTGGAACTGCAAAGGTGGCCCCTTTGACTGCTCTAATTAGAGAGGAACCACCCTCCTATCGATTCTTAGCAACATTTTCAGTATGACCTTATTGGACAGAGACAAGGAAATTCTATGTAAATTTTGTGTTGGTCATTAAGATCGCTTCGCCGACAAGAGTTGTGTGGAAACGCAAAAGTGGCCACTTCGATTGCTCTAATTACACTTTGTGGTCATCAAGAATCATGGACAAGCTTTCCTCTCTAGAGTAGAACCTTTATCAGGTCATGACTCATATCTATTGGTTCCAGGGCACAGTAAATCTTTAGCTACGTTGACTTCAATGCAGCCTTCAAATCTCTTGTGCGTGACTCACTTCAGCTTACTGGTCCTTCTGAAACACGTTATCTGTTTAAGTTACTTTAAACAAATGCCACAACCGTCGTCAAATAACTAGTCTTTGAAGCTCACACTTCGAAATAAATACTGGCGGGAGCCATGGCTATGCTGCTGCTTCCCACCATTTCAAATCCGTGACTGACAACATCACTAATCAAACCACAATTCGTCTTTGCTCTGAGTTGAATTTGGCTGATTATTTTCTGAGTTGTTGTGACTTTGCATATGGCATCGTCGAGAACTTTTGCTCTATTCCTCTCTGCTTTAAGTCTGTGTCATTGCACTTTCAGAAAAATAACTGAAAGTAGACTATACATCGTCTGTCAGCAGCCACCATCTTTAAGACCTTTATTATGGTATAGGTGTTACTACAAGACATAAGTTTTATTGATGATTCACCTGCTTTCATAATGTTTATGCAATTCGATGAATTAATTGAACCGTTAGTACATCTCAGGTCAATGGAAACTAACTTGAGCCAGTTGGAGATGCAGTTCAATTACATGTCACCAATGATTCTAATTGTACCGTTTAGTCTGGTCGAAACTGAGCATCCAGCCGTAAAGCTAAGATAAGAATTTGTAACGCCATTGTAACCTAAGTTGTTTTTAATGGTAGTGAGACCTGTCCAGCTACTGCTTCTTTATGCAGGGCCATTGACTTGACACGGACAAAGTTCTTGAAGCCAGTCGAGGAGATAAAGGGCATAAGTTAAGTAAATGCTGGAAAAATAGAGCAATGAATAATATCCAAAAATGTGAAAAAAAAAACCTGGTAAAATTATTAGCCCAGGTAATGAGAAATCTATTGAAAACCCCAAGAAATCTATTTTAATGTCAACTATTGAAAACTATTCATAGTTTTCAACTACTTCCTGACACGTTCACAGACGTTCACGTTGACACGTTCACGTTCAGAGATTGGTGCGATATTTGACTCTGTTTATAATCTTATCGGATTAAATTATTAAAAGTGGAATTTTATACTATTAAATTATATTAAAATGTTAAATATTCAAAATAATTTACATTAAAATAGATTATTGTAAACAGGCATGTATTAAAACTATCAGTAAGAAAAACTCCGGATAGTTTTTGTTTTGTTAAAATCATGGGTCTTACTTGTCTCTTGGATGCCCTTTTTGTTACCTCATTCCTCTCGGTATGTCGGGTAATGCAACCAGCCTATAAAAAGTGCCCGGTTAATTAAGAATTAACATTATTTTATAGTGAAATACAGAAGAAATAGTGGATAGAGATTGGGGGGGGGGGGGCGGGCAGATGATTTTACTACTTGAAAAGTTCAATGCTTAATTTTTTTAATTGTGCAACGAGGCCAATACTCTAAATTTTGCATTTTTTTTATCTTTTTTGTACGAAGTTTTTCGATTGTTCTTGGATAAATATAATTAAGAAAAGTACCTCTAATCCATCTCCCATTTGCTGGTATACAGTATCTTCATTTTCTGTGTTTGAAATGTTGAATTTTATTTTAAAATGAATAGAAATCTCCATTTTTAATGCAGTTCTTTCCGAGGTTTGCAACTTGCATGGTAACTTACCCTTTTGTCGGTTTGTGGTTCATTTTCCACTGCCTTGACACGAAATATCAATAGCTTCTGATTGATTTATCTTGAATTGTTCTTACTTTTGTTTTATTCATTTATTGCGTGAAGCTGATGAATTTTAATGATTGTTAAATAATTTAAATAAAATAAAATAAGTTATAATAAGTTAAATAAAATTAAGGTTAAATAAGTTAAATGAAATAAGGTTAAAGGTTAAATAAAATAAGGTTAAAGGTTAAATAAGTTAAATAAAATAAGGTTAAAGGTTAAATAAGTTAAATAAAATAAGGTTAAAGGTTAAATAAGTTAAATAAAATAAGGTTAAAGGTTAAATAAGTTAAATAAAATTGTTAAATAAGGCAAAGTCAGTTATACAAGTTAAATAATCAGCCTTAAGATAGTGACATGATATGTACCAAAATCTAAATATCGGTTGGTAAATGCAGCTGTTTCAACGACTCATGCAGTGATTTTACGTATTGTATTCGAAACGGACATTATGGAAATTATTGACAAAAAAACAGTCGGTAGAATTACCAGCCAGTCGGTAAAAACTCTTGCCCCCCCCCTCAAACATTCTGGCTAGTAAAGAAATTGGAAGTGACGTGTTAAATAAACGTGGAAGTATTAAATAAGTCAAACAAGTCAGTTATGCAAACGTATTACTTCTATTTTCAATGGTGAGTTTGTGAACCAATAAGATTAATTGCTTACATATAAAAAAATATATATATTTTATTTTTGTTTTTCAGGTCGAGGTACAGTAGTTACAGGACGTTTAGAAAGAGGTGTTATCAAAAAGGGTATGGAAGCGGAATTTTTAGGGTTTGGCAAACAATTCAAATCAGTTATCACAGGTGAGTCTGGTATTTATAGTCCTACGGTGGCGCAGTAGGCTTGATTTCAGCTTAGTAATACGGGACTCAGAATTCGAATTCAGCTGTAGCCGAAGCCCCTAAACACAGTGCGAACTCATAATTTAAACTCAGCCGTAGCCGACGCCCCCTGCACACAGTACGAACTCAGCTGTAGCCGACACCCCCTACACACAGTACGAACTCAGAGTTTGAACTCAGCCTTAGCCAACGCCCCCTACACACAGTACGAATTTAGAGTTTGAACTCAGCTGTAGGCCCCCTACACACAGTAGGGCTGACGCAAGGGCCTTAGTAGTCAAGAAGCGTTAATCCAATACACACATTACACACATCTTTAATCCAATACACACACACACACATAACAATGTAATTTAGCTACACCTATCTCCATATAAAGCAAATAATCCACACATAATTTGAACTCCTCTTTTACTCAGGTTTTGTGGAGTTATGAGGGTTGGAATATATTATGCTGAGTCACGAAAGCACCTTTTGTAGCCGATACTTTGACAGTACAGTGTATTTGTATTGCTAATGGTGCTAATGAAACTGAAGTTTAGTCCTGTGGTGGCGAAGTAATGGCGAAGGACCTTAGTAGTCAAGAAGTGTCATTAATCCAATTCTGGCTTTATGATTACAGATAGATTTTCTTTCACTTTTTTTAAGTAGTTTTCAGCCTTTCTAGTCAACATAAAGATTATTGGGTAGTTCATGACTGGCTCAGTTGCTAAATCGATGGAATAGACAAGTAAACAATCAGGAAAAGTGGTGGATAGGGTAGTCTAATATGCTGGCTTTGATTGAAATTCACCGTAAAACAGACCCCCCCCTCTCCGACCTGTCCATTGCTAGTGAGAAATGCCGCGATAATTACCGATCTGGTTTTTAACATTTACAGTTAAGAAAAATAAGAGAAATGACTAAATAATTAAAGAAATAAAATTTTTAAAAATGTGAAAAAACTGAACTCTACTGAGATTTTTACCTCGTAAGATGCTATATTTGCTGTTGGTGAAAAAAAAGCCGAAGAATATTATAGGGTTGGTGAGGTGTACTGTCCACTCCGTCTATCCACTCCTTCTCGGCCCACTCTTTCTACAATACTTTGCTCGTGATGTATCTGACAGTTGATGAGTTTTATTGCATTTTTACATGGAATTGGTTAATTTGGCATCTAAAAAATTATCAGTATTTAATGCCAAAGATATATTAGTCATTTAAGGGGCATTTAATGTCACTTTTTTTTATGGAAATATTTTTTGTTTTTTAGGGAATTTTTTTTTTTTTTAGGGAAATATTTTTTTTTTTAGGGAAATATTTTTATGAATATGGAGATTCAGGTCTTTAGGAACCGCTCTGTTTCTTGAGATTTTAGTAAACTTTAAAGTGTTAAGTCTATCGATTCGGCTTCATTAGTCAAATTTATTTAAATAAAACTTAATTTTTACATTATCGAGTTCAATATTATATATTTAAAGGTAATATTCTGAAATTCTTTTGTTCCTGTCACCTTGAGAACGTGGATCTATTGAAAGTCATAAGAACGTGGATCAATAGAAAGTCTTGGGTCTTGTAAAGTTTTCCAGGTTTACACCTCTTTGAACTTGTAACGAGACATGCGCTAATGATTCCCTCTCTGGCTAGTTATATTTAGTTTAATCTAGCAGATTGATAGGATAGCTAATGAAGTAATTGTATTTTATTATAATTTTTGAACCTGTAAAGTAAATTGCCGAAATTATTAGCTCAGTTCAAGTTATTAGACTTCAAGTTAACGGATCTTAGCAACAATAAAAGAAAAACTCTCCTGAAGGTTCCTCCTCGTATTGTCCCAGAACTATGTGCTTTTTGAAAGTTTTTAGAAGTATTTTCAAATACACACCAAAATTTCAAGTGGACGCGTAAGTAGAGAAATAATTTGGTGACAGAAGCGTCATTTTTCAATTTAAAATATTGTATTTTTGCAATAGACCAGTGAACTGTCAAAGCAAATTGCCCAAATCGCTCAAGGAAGAAAAGAAATATCTCAGTTGTATTTTTCGTTCAGAATAAGTTATTAGAATTGCAGCCATTCTTAATTCATTCAAAAATAGATTTTTTGATCTTTATTTTTGAATATAGTAAGAAGCGAAATTTTGACAGTAGTATTTCTTTTCTTTCTTTTGAAATTTCGACGATTTCAAAATACTCTGCTTTAAAAGTTAATAAAAGTTGTATTTTTTCTTTTCTATTTTGATCTTCAAATGGGTCCATTTCACCTGAATCACTACATCACGAAGTTGCTGCTTCACAAATGGATTCACTTTATGTCCACTCTATTTTGTCGCTTTTCTTTCTTATGACAATTCTTAGCGACAATCAATACGGACATTCTCTTCTAGATCGTGTCGAAATTGGATTGAAATATAACTCATTCCAATAAAAGTTTGAATTCTTTTTTTCAAGAAAATTAAAAAAAAAATACTCGGCTGCTACTGCTGTGACCTTGGCTGCTAGGCTGCTATTGCTGTGACCTTTTGGTGGTGCTAATATGTAGATGCTTATTTATTCTTTTTTAGTTAAATGTATGTCTAAAACAGATATACAAACAGGTTTGAGCTAAAAGAAGGGGATTTAGGGGATGTACGTAAGATGAGGGAGATGAAAACTTGCAAATTTGTTTTTAAGTCCACATTTTTCAAAATTGTTTTTGATCCATCTAATAAATGGGATGAATATCCGCCATTTTGGAGCTAAGCTATGTTGGCAATGTGCATTATTTCGTATTTCTTAGATGGGAATAGAGATATATAAATGTCTCCCACCGTTTTTGAAGTTTCGTAAGAGAAAAGACAAGAAAATCGCAACAAAAATAAGATAAGAATGAGAGAAAATAAAATAATAAAACAAGAGAATAGACAAGAAAATTGCACGCAATAAAATAATATAAGAATAAGAGAAAATACAAAATAAAATAATAAAATAAGAGAAAGGACAAGAAAATTGCTCAAAATAAAATAAGATAAGAATTAGAGACAAGACAAAATAATAAAATAAGAGACAAGACAAGAAAAATTGCACAAAATAAAATAATATAAGAATAAGAGAAAAGACAAAATAAAATAAGAGAAAAGACAAGAAAATTGCATGAAATAACATAAGAATTAGAGACAAGACATGATAAAATTAGAGAGAAGACATGAAAATCACACAGAATAAAATAAGATATGTATATTCTGTTTTATCAGGTGTCGAAATGTTTCGTCAAATTCTTGATGAAGCTCAAGCTGGTGACCAAATTGGAGCCCTTGTTCGTGGTTTGAAGCGTGACGATGTCAAAAGGGGTATGTTTATGGGAAAACCAGGAACCTTAAAAGTCCAAGATCATTTCGAGTCTCAGGTATTTTTGTTTAAACTTTTTGTTACAGTTTTTGTGTTTTTGTTTCAGTGATACTACAATTATTAAATCATGCTGCATCAATCAGCCGGATGCAAACGCAGCTACACATGCTCCTGCTCCATCCCAATCTATTCAAAGCCTCTCTTTTTACACCCTCCCAGGAAGTTCCCATTTCCTTTTAGTCTTTCCTTGCGACATCCTTCCACTCCATACGGGGACAACCTGCTTTTGTTTTGTCCTAGATGGTTGCCCAACAAAGACAATCTTTGGCAATCTGTCATCCTTTGTGCGCAGAATGTGTCCTGATCATCTCAGCCTATCTCCCATTATAGCCCTAGAATGTGAGATTGAACCACGATTTTCGTACTAGCCTACTGTTTGAGATACGGTTAGTCAGTTGGGTACCCAAAAAAAAACGTAGGCAATTTCTGTGGCAAACATCTAGCAAATCCTCCTCCGTCTTTTGGAGTGCCCACGCTTAACCATAACTTCCAACATTCTAATCTTGGTTCACAGACTTGTCTTCTTATTCTTCTAAACTTGTCTCGACTATGAAAAAAGACACCCTGGGCCATCGCTACCTACTTTTTAATATCTTCCCTGTACCCATGTGTTTACTAATAATAATACCTAGGAAAGTGACGCTGTCCACTTGATCGGTCTTCTCGTTGCCCAACTTCACTTCTTCACCTTCTCTTATTCCTAGTCTTGGCTAATTAGTCTTCTTAACATAAGTTTTCAAATATATTCTTGCACCCTGGAATCTTGAAACCTACAAAATTTCATTTATTTTCATAACATTTACATCTAGGATGCTTAAATCATCAGCATAATCTAAGTCCGGGAGACTTTTTCCTCCCCATTTGATTCCGTGGTTTCCCATTTGTCTTTTCTGTGCTCCTTATCACAAGTCCATATAAATGGGGATAGAACATAACCCTGCCTAACTCCTGATTTAATACGAAACCAGCTACTAACCTCATTTCCTACCTTTACCGCAGCAGTGTTATTCTCGTACATAGCACTAATCACTTTAATGTATTTATTTGGGAAACAATATAAGGATAGGACCTTCGCTCAAACTCTTCTATCAGCTGAATCAAACGCTTGCCCATAATCTATAAAACTGAAAACTATATTTTGCTCTTTTCCTTTGTGTATGTTTCAGGACCAGTTGTCATAACCGAATGGTAAGCACGCTAAACTTTAAATTCTTTTTCCATCAAGACAGGGTTTGAGTCCCGGTGTCGGTGGCTATTTGGTTTGGAACAGGGGTCAATGGCGTGACTGTAAGCTCAGCCAGAGTCGACGCAGCTCTAAATGGGTACCTAGCGAAATCGGGGGAAGGTGAACAGGAAGGGTATGCGAAAGCACAGGATGGCTGGCTCCCAACCCTCCATTATATTTCCAGGCTGATGGGCCAAGAAACGGAGATCAGCACCGTCGGGGAGGACTGTAAAGTCCAATGCTGTATATTTAGTCTTTTTTAATTATTAGCACCAAACATTTTTTTCTTTTTTGTCCAAGATAAAACAAAAACTATTCTCATATCCGCGGCTGCAATTTGCATTTATTTTTGTGAATGAAGAAAGAGGATATATAGCATATTTTTTGGATGAAAATGGAAATCTCTAAATATCTAGAGAACCAAGTAAGATAGAAAAAAGGAAGAGGACAGACCGATGGAACTTGCGTAGTTTGAAGACGTGACCTATAACCTGTGTTTTAATTAGATTGGAGTTAACCTGGACTCCAATACCAATATTAACAACCCTGAACGGAAAGTATTTCTTAAAGCAACTCACAGACCACGAAATTAAAAAAATATGCGCTTCTTTTGAGTATGCTTTTCGTTGTAACAAATATCAATTCAGACTAGAGTTGAAGTATTGAGTGCTAGGTAGATTGGGTTTTTAATCTAGTCACCTTTGTATTTGCATCATGGTAAGAGATTTTCGCAACGCATATCTAGTTATATATCATTTCCTATTTTTGTTGCTTTATAATTGTATGGCTTTTTATACCCTTGTCTCTTTATTTCTATTTTATCCCACGGGCTGTACATCGTATGTGCTGTAATCTAGAGTAAATAATATATTGTTATTATTAATGATAAGTTTAGGCATATTGGGAAAAGGATCTTTCAGGCTCAAAAAACAATTGTATGGCCTGGAAAAATGTTAGTGGTAACCTTCTTTTTTTGTGCTTCTACTTTTTGATATTCTTCTTCCTCTTAAAAAAATGCTTGTTTGCTCTGCTATTGTTCAACTTATTTAAAAACTTCTTAGTTGACGAGATTCCCGGTTACGCCTACTAATTTCTAAAGTTGGCTTTCTGCTTTCAAAAATTGCCTTTAAAAAAACTGTCTAAAAAAAATGGTGCAAAATCAAATAAAATTGCCTTTCTACCTTCTAAATATTTTCTAAAATTGACTTTCTAAAGAAAATATACTCCAAAATGGCCTAATACTTTCTAAAATCACCGCCTTGGAGACGCGATTGAACTCTAATTTGGATCTGCAGCCTAGCTGACCCGAATTAAGCAGCTGAAGAACTTCTTAGTCGACAAGATTCCTGGCTTTGCCTTCTAATTTCTAAAATTGGCTTTCTACTTTCCAACTGCTCTCTAAAATTACCTTTCTAAAGAAACTACTTTCTATAAAAAAAAAACAGTGCTAAATCAGGGATATTGACTTTCTACGTTCTAACTAGTTTCTAAAAAAAATTGCTGTAAAATTGCCTAGTATTGTCTAAAATTGCCACCTTGGATACGAAATAGTGTTCGTCTGCAGGAATCTGCAGGCTAGCTGACCCGAATTAATGAGTTGAAAAACTTCTTGGTCGACGAGATTCCTGGCTTTGCCTTTCAATTTCCAAAATTGTCTAGTATTTTCTGGAATTACCACCTTCGACACGAAATAGTGTTGTAGTTTGAATCTGAAGCCTAGCTGATCCAATGATCCGAATTTATAAGCTCAAAAACATCTTAGTTGGCGAAATTTCTGGCCCTCTTGAACTTGATGAAAAAAGGCTATAATTTATTTCAGACCTTGGAACAGTTTTTGCTAATAATAACATGAGGACCATAGGGGATTTCAGAAAACTTCTTACTTTCACGCCACGAGATCGCTTCTAACGATAAATGAGTAAAAAAGCTTCTTCTTTTAACTTTTAACCTGATTTTTTATGAGAAAATTAAAAAATAAGTAGCAGCAACTATAATTCGGTTTCTGTAGCATTATACATATAAAAAATAGAATTTAACGGTACTACTTTTAATGTCTTTAAAAAAAATCCTTTTTTATTGGACTGTTTATTAGGTGGTATAATACTGCTAGTACTAACCACTCACTGCAACACCATCCCGCCTGAGATCAACATAGCTGCGTACGCTCCTGTCCCCACACCCTTGAACACATACCCCTAAATAAATATTGCGGTATGAGAAGAAGTCAAGCCATTAAAAACTAGATACTCATATGTATCACCATTAGGAGAAAGACCTTAGAAAACAAACGGGAATACTTAGAAGCCATAATTAAAAGACCTTGCTTATTTTAGACCTTGCTAAATATACTAGACGAGAGTCACAACAACGAGGACCAAGATCCTGTGTGTTATGTATTATTGCAGCACTTTATTATTGCAGCACATTCACTGCTTATCTTTGTTGGCTTTCTTTCAGTGCCATTCTATAAATAAGGCTTACGGTAATAAATAGAAGCAGAAATGCAATCATCTCTCTATATATTAGCTTATAGAGTGATCCTTTCCACTTGAGGAGAAGTCGAGTGAATCCTCGAGATGTGGATGCCTAAAAAAGCGACGCATTCGGATGCAGTCGCATCGAATTTCATGGACTTTTTTTTTTAATATGTGTTATATATATAAATATGTGTTATATATATATATATGTATATATATATATATATATATATATATATATATATATATATATATATATATATATATATATATATATATATATATATATATATATATATATATATATATATATATATATATATATATATATATATATATATATATATATATATATATATATATATATATATATATATATATATATATATATATATATATATATATAAAGGTTTTATCATTGTATTAACTATTATTTCAATATAGGTTTACGTATTGAATAAGGATGAAGGTGGTCGCCAGAGACCAGTTACAACATATAATCAAGTGAATATGTTTTCCAAAACATGGACTATTACTTGTCAAATAAACCTACCAGATAAGGAACTAGTTATGCCTGGTGAAGATGCAAGGTAAGAGTTTATATTTCGCTTAAATAAATTATTCATTGCTATTTCATTGTAACGTGTTTTCCTCGAAATTTCCTGAGCTCTTTGACTGGCCAAAATATGAACTTTTTAGGAAATTTATTTTTGATCCACGCCATATGCAGAAATGACACTTTTGGTGTAAAATGATGAAAAAAGAGAGAATATACTATAATTTTACAACAATGAATTTAACCGAACAGACAGACTATAGGATGATAAAGCGAAAATCAGCAAACAGCTGACCCTGGCAGCTCATAGGCGTTACAGGCCAGTAGGCCTTAGGTTAGAATAAAGCCTACCAAGTGCACGTCTATTATACTACCCTTGATTAGCAACAATCTTTGAATGGTCAATTTGAATTTTCTTTTTCACATCAAGAACATAGGCGCACTTTCATTGGCTAGAAATTGAAGCAGTAACTATAATACCTAACCACCAAGAAATAGGAACGAAAGGTATAGAAAACTACGGCAAACTTAGGGGGCAGGGGAAGACTCCAGGCCATTAAAAATTAGGATTCATATTTATCATGATTAAGAGAAAGACCAATCTTAGAAAAAAAAAGAGGGAAACTTTAGATGCTAATACCGGAAGACCTTGCTTGTGAGAGCTAAGACCCTCTGTATTAAAATGTTTCAGGGGTATTTCTCTATCCTTTCCCCCTGTGTAGAAACTTTCTGTGTTTCCATCTTCCACACAATTAAAGTATGTCAATAGGATGTATTGTTTTAACGATTAGTGTATCCAGGGAGGCAGACGAAGAATGTAAGATCCTTTTCCCCAGACTCGTGGTAAAAGACTTATTGTGGATACAAGAGAAGTTGGCAAAAATTGGATATTGTGGTTTAAATTTACTTTTCGCAAATTAATTTATTCATAGATTAATTGACTTTATTACTAGTAAGAAAAAATAATCCATTTTTTCGTATGTGTTCAGGCAAGTACACAGGATTTTTCTTGGCTGGTGTTGGAGGCACAACTTCGAAAAAGGGGCGAAAAATAGATGATTTACATGAAAAACCAAAGTAATTATGGGAGAACTCATAAAGAGTTTTAGATTGGGAGGGGGACATACGTTTCACAGACCCTCTCCCCTTCCACTGAATATCTGCATGGGCGAACAGCCAGCTCTCAAAGTGTGTGGCACCAGTAACTCTTTAGGAATTAGCCCCAAAGAGTATGGGAGACTAAAGAGTAAAAATAGATTAGTATGAGTAGAGCATGAAAGAAAACTTAACGCAGTCAGACTAAACACTTCCTGTCGATCTTATCCACAGGACAGTAGACTTTTTTTTGTAAAAGTACCAAGGAAACAAAAATAAAAATGTTTTTTGTCCCCTGGACCCATCACAGGTTGATCTTTTTTCTAAAAAATCTATTTTCTAACAGTTTGCCTTTGGTTATTTCAAAACTATGAAGTTTTCACGGCAGTACCGCATTTTGTCAGTATTGCCACGTGAAGGTATAAAACCTAACTCTATCTATATTGTTATTGCTTTAGAGTTCAGCAAAAATTAGCTAAGGCTACGTGACTGTCTCCCATAATATAACACGTATGATTAGTTTTTGATATACTTCATGGCATGGAGAAAGGGTTGTCACTGTTTTAACTGTGTCACTGTTTATTAATAACTTAACTTCCTTTCTGAGATAGCAAAGAAAAGAACAAGGCTATCTAGTGACACTGTGCCCGGTATTACATTGTCATCTTGAAGAATATATCATAAAAATATAACTGCACGGAGTTTCAACCTCTAGGAGTTCTTGGAAGATTTTTCCACAGAATGTCTGATAGCTTGGAAGAACTAAATTTCTGTGGTTAATTTTTATGCGTAATCAATTATTGATTTTCCTCAGAATTTCTGTTGGAGTTAATATGACTTAGGCCTATCTAACTTGAAAATATAAGGCCTGTTCTTTTACACTAAGATCTTCCATCTTAGATCTCACATCTTTCTGCAAAGATTTCTGTTCTTTTAACTCATCTTTGTTCTAAGATCTTACAGCTCACTGATGTTAGCAAAAAGTGTGAAGGACGCCATCTTTCTGCCACATGAATGATGAGAGAACTTTGATAATATACTCATCATTATTCTTAAACCGCTGATCAGAGCAGAATGATGATAGACGTTTGTAAAAGAGCGCTATAAGATGTAAGATCTTAGTGCTAAGATTTCACTTTTAAGTGATCTTAGCAGATAAGATCTTAGCAGAAAGATGAGTAAAAGAACTTATAGTGTAAAAGTGAACTCACTCTGGAAGAAAATTCGATTATTGGTGGCTCCCCAGTTGAATAACTATAGTTAAAACCTTGATTAATATCGTCAACTATTTTAATGCAACATTGATATTGCTTTAGAATTAACACAAACCCTGATTTACGCTCATAATTTATATATATATTGAAATATATATATGAATTATATAATATATAAAAAATATATATATGAATTTTGAAAGCTTTGTCTCTTTTCTGAAAAAAAAATGAACTTTCCATTTCGCAGAATTATTCATCCCCCAAAATTAATCCCACATAATTATTCTACGTATTCAGTTTCTGTAATATAGTTGTTGTATAGTTGTTTTTTACTGATGATTTTTTTTTGTGTGTGTGTGTGTGTTTTGCAGTATTGCTGTTTGAGCTGTCATTTCCTGTGTTTGTATTGCGACAAGCCTATGGCTTCCTCCTTTATTGTATAAAATAAAAATAAATAAATAAAATTTCTTATAGAGTTGAAATGAAGCTTCAAAAGCCATGCGTGATGGAGCAAGGACAGAGATTCACCATCCGAGATGGCTCTGCAACCATTGGTACAGGAGTTGTAACCAAGATATTACCTCGGCTTACTGAAATGGAAAGAAAGCTCTTGGTGGAGGGTAAAAAATTCCGAGAAAAGTTTTTGGCTTCACAGAAAGATAAAGAAGCCAAAAAGTGAAGTTTAGTCCATTTGTAGAACTTTTTATATATATCTTCTGTGGAATAATATTTTCCAACCGTTTTTTTTTATATTTTTTAAGGCCGTTCGATAACTTAAAGGATCACCCTATCTAGTCGATTTTAAACTTATTTAGTTTGTGTAGTCAAACTATTCAGAATTGATTGGGACGTCTTGCTATAGCCTGTATAGTTTTGATAAGAATCCGAATAAACGACAAGAAAAACTAAAAGTCAACTCTGACATTCCTGAAAATCTTAGGAAACCCATTTAACGTTTCCTGTTTTGAGCTAGAGATAGAGATATTTATATTTAATGAAACTTACATCATAAGAAAGCGTGAATTTTGTTGTTTTGATAGAACGGTGCAGAATTGTGATTTAAAGCTGAGGAAAGGGCAGTCCCTAAAAATATTTCAGTATACATTAAAAATATTAATGTATACTAAACATTTTTTATGTTTAGAAATTTATACTATACATTTTTAGTATAGTATACTAAAATATTTTGTATAGTATACTAAAATATTTTTAGTACAAAGCATTATATGACAATCGTATACTGTCAAGACCTAAGATATATAAATCATATTAAATCACACTTTGGGCTGAATCGGTGTTGCCAGATGCCAGGTATATCATAGTACAGCCAAAAAAACAAAAAAGTACTCGAAACATAATTCTGTGGTTAAAATATCCAAAATGTTTTTTTTTGTTTTTTTTTATTAGCTTTCATTTAGCGCACAAAACTGCATTATAGAAGTTTCAGGTACCACTGTTTTTAGTTTTTTTTTTCCGAAACCCCCAAATCATTAAACACAAGAAAAAGTACATTAATTCAAAATAATTTATTTGTTCAGTAGATATGGTTTATAAAGTAATAAATATGCAAAAAAATTTAATTCGTCTTCAAAATGGCCTAAAAAGTAGAAAATATTTTCTTTAATTCTCGAGCATCTGTGAATATATTTGAAAATATGGGCTGCAAAACGGATTGCAAAAATCTATGTGTTGCATCCCAGGCTGTATATTCAGGTCCTTTCGGATCTAGTAATTTCAGGATAATAAAATATCAAAACTCTCCTAGGGACTCCTCCGATGAAAACACGTTAAAAAAGAAGTCGGTGAGTTGACAAAAACGAGCTAATTAATTAAACATTCCAATCATATATTCAAGTTAATAATTTTTAATGAATTTTTATATATTAATTCTTGAAATAAAACAAAGTTTAATCTTGTTCTCCAGGAAATTGAGTGAGTGCTTTTGAGTGCTTTTTTTATCCCACCTCCTCTCCTCTCGGTGACCTTCAAATTTTCTCTGCAGTGCTGTTAACCAGCATCATTCCCAGCGCCTTTATAGACAATGATGGAAACTTTCTGAAACATCTTGAATGTTCATAAGAAATATTACAAATATGTAGTGCATTATTATGGGTTATGTATTAGTTAGTTTATAACCATCTTGTTATTGTAATAATTATTTTAATCGGCCAAATATTGTTCAGTAATTTCAGCTTAAGCAAGTAGAAAATTAATTTCTAAAACTGGCAATGTCAATCCTTTTACATGGCAAGAACGCATTTGGAAAAGAATGGGAAAGATAAAATATATTTTGAGTATAAAGTCGCTTTAATTGAATTCTTTCCCTGCAAATCATAGGCATTTTAATCCGAAAGCTGCGAAATTTCTTGGCAAAGGAAAAATTTATGCATTCTTTTTACTGAAAGACATGTTTCAACGTTTAGAGGTTGTCCTCTGCCTTGTAACCTGAGTAAGATAACTAAAATCGCCATGGCATTTGACCTATATGTGATTTGTTTTGTGGACTGAATAGAGAAACTGAGCTGCTACAGCTATAAATGTGAAATACTACTACTACTACTACTGACAACTCACCGCAGCACCAAGCCACCTGAGGCCAACACAGCTATGCAAGCTCCTCCTCCATCCCAATCTATTCAAAGCCTCTCTTTTTACACCCTCCCACGAAGTTCCCGTTTCCTTTAAATCTTTCTTTATGACGTCCTCCCACCCCAGACGAGGACGACTTGCTTTCCGTTTAGCCCTAGACGGTTGGTCGAAAAGAACAATCTTCGGCAATCTGTCATCCTTCATCCGCACAACGTGCCCTAGCCACCTCAACTTTTCTTTCATTATAGCCCTAGAGAGAGGTATTGAACCACCTTTTTTGTATAGCCTATTGTTTGAAATACGGTCAGTCAGCCGGGTACCCAGAACAATCCTTAAGCAATTTCCCTGGAAAACATCTAGCAAATGTTTCTCCGCTTTTCGGAGCGTCCAGGCTTCAGAGCCATATTTGACAACTATCATCACTGTAGCTTACAATATTCTAATATTAGTTTGCAGACTTATCTTCCTGTTCTTCCAAACTTTTTTTAACTGTGAAAAAAAATCACCCTGAGCCTTAGCTATTCTACTTTTAACATGTTCACTGCTCCCACCTTCTTTACTAATAATGCTACCAAGGTAAGTGAAATGCCCACCTGATCAATCTTTTCATAACACAACGTCACTTTTTCGTCTTCTATTATTTCTAGCCTTAGTGACTTAGTCATCTTAAAATGAATTTTCAAATCTATTCTAGCACTCGTAAAACCTCTAAAAATTCATTTATTTTGCTCACTCTTTCATCTAGGATGTTTAAATCATCAGCATAATCTAAGTCCTGGAGGATTTTTCCTTCCCATTTAATCCCATGGTCTCCCATTGCCTTTCCTCTGCTCCTTAAGACAAAGTCCATCAAAATAATCCATATAAAGGGGGATAGAACACAGCTCTGCTTAACTCCTGATTTAATACAAAACCAGCTGCTAACCTCATTTCCTACCTTAACCGCAGCAGTGTTATTCTCGTACGCAGCACTAATCACTTTGATGTGTTTATCTGGTATCAAACAGTTCGTGGTAACGAACTGTAAGTAAGGAGCGACCCGGCTCAATGGTAAACGAAACTCTAGAAAACGGGTTTTTGATACCAATAGATACATCAAAAGAATCAAATTTCAATGCTGATTTCAAATATATAACTTTCATCAAGTTTAGAACTACCCATCAAAGTTACGCGCCTGAGAAAATTTGGCTGATTTTCAAAAAAAGGTGGAAAGACCCCCTAAAAGTTATAGAACCTTAATGAAAATCACACCATCATATTCAGCGTATCAGAGAACCCTACTGTAGAGTTTTTAAGCTCCTATATACAAAAATGTGGAATTTTGCATTTTTTGCCAGAAGAAAGATCACGGATGCGTGTTTATTTGTTTGTTTGTTTGTTTGTTTTTTTTGTTTTTTTTCCCCAGGGGTGATCGTATCTACCCAGTGGTCCTAGAATATCGTGGGAGGGCTCATTGGAACGGAAATTAAAAGTTCTAGTATCCTTTTCAAGTGACAAGAAAATTGGAGGGCAACTTGGCCCCTCCCATGCTCATTTTTTCCCAAAGTCACCCGATCAAAATTTTGAGATAGCCATTTTGTTCAGCATGGTCGAAAATATGATAAAAATGTCTTTTAGGATGACTTGATCCCCCAAAGTCCCCAGGGGGAGGGCTGAAAGTTATGAACTTTACTCAATGTTAACATATAGTATTGGTTATTGGGAAGTATACAGACTTTTTCAGAGGAGATTTTTTCTGGTAGGTGGGGGAAGGAGAGGGTCGGGGGCTATATGGAAGGATCTTTCCATGAAGGAAGTTTTCATGGGGGAAGGGACATTGCTATGAAGGGGGCGCCGGATTTCCCAGCATTATTAAAGAAAAAGATCAGGAATTAAATAAAAAAAAACAAGTTTTTCAACTGATCAACTGATTGTGATTAAGAGGTCATTTTTAAAGAACTGGAAAAAAAATTTGAACTATAGTTTAAAGAGCAGGGTATTGACTAGGGGGCGAACCCCCTAATATACGTGTTAAAAATTTATGAATATAGAAGGTCGTTACGTAAGTTAATTCTAAGTTACGTATATTTATTACTAATAAAAACGTTCGTAAATAAAATTAAACAAGTTTCGAGAAAGCCATTTAACCAAATATGATATGCAAATTTTTTTTTAATTATTCATGTACGGTGAGCCAAAATAAAAACCTGAATTAATTCAAAAACAATCAAAAATTAAATAAAAAAAACAAGTTTTTTTAACTGAAAGTAAGGAGCGACGTTAAAACTTAAAACGAACAGAAATTATTCCGTATATGACAGGGGCTGTCCCCGCCTCAAAGCCTCGCTCCTTACGATAAGGTTTGACTTTCTCACAACTCAATTTTTTTAAACAATAAAAAAACTTTAGCGTAAAGAGCGAGGCGTTGAGGAGGGCACAGCCCCTTTCATATACGGAATAATTTCTGTTCGTTTTAAGTTTTAATGTCGCTCCTTACTTTCAGTTAAAAAAACTTGTTTTTTTTATTTAATACCATACAAGGATAAAACCTTTACTAAAGCACCTCTATCAACAGAATCGAACGCTTGCTCATAATCTATAAAACTGAGGACCAAAGGTGTTTGAAAACTCAGGCATTTCTCAATTATCAGCCTAAGAGTGAAAATTTGGTCGACATATCCTCTATCTTTTCTAAAACCGCACTGTTCTTCTCTTAAAACTCTATCTACGGCATCTCTCAGTCTGAAAATTATCGTATTGCTAAGTAATTTACTACCTACAGAGACCAGACTAATGCCTCGATAATTACCGCACTCGCTCTTATCACCTTTCTTATAAAGTGGCTTAATTAAGGTTTTCCTAAATTCGTTAGATACTTCCCCTTTTTCAAAAGTCATATTCATAATCTTCAATAACTTATTTCTAACCTCAGAGCCACCATATTTAAGAAACTCATTTACCACCCTATCAGCACCTGGAGCCTTATTATTTCTTAATCCTCACAAAAAAAAATCTTCTTTCACATCCAAGGTATCACAAACTTTTTCATTTTCCTCTATATCTTTTCCTGCAACCCTATCTCGGTTCAGCCAATTCTCAAAATGTTCGGCCTATCTCTCTTTAGTTTTTTCCTTATCACTAATTGCAGTCCCATTCCTATCTTTAACTGGGCCAAGTCCAGATTGACTACTCCCTCTCAATTTGTTAACATGCCAGTACAATATTTTACTATTATGCCGTCTAGCTGCATCTTCCAGATCCTCGGCAATTTTATCCATGGCCTCCACTTCACACCTCTTTAGTTCATATTTTAAGACTTTCTCCACTTTCTTTACATTCCTTTTGTTTTCATCTGATTTATCACTCAGATAATTCTTGTACAAGTCCTTTCTCCTTTCTATTAAACATAAAGCTTTTTCACTAATTTTCTTAGCTGCTGTTCTAGCTTTCTTCCACATTATCAAATTTTAAACTCTCACGTTTAGTATTCAACTGTTCCTGGAAAGTTTCTCTCAAATTCTCATCCTGCAGTCTACCAACATCATAACTTCCTGGGAGGTAGTTACCCTTCCGATATTTCAGCTTTAAATTAACCTTTGACACTACTAGATGGTGATCTTTACTTTTAACATCAATAACGGCACTCCTATATACCCTAGTATCTTTTATTGATCATGCCAGTCTTCGGTTTACTATAACATAACCAATAAGGTTTTTTGTCTTACCATCACGTCAATACCATGTTAACTTATGAGCCATTTTATGACCAAACACCGCTTTGGTTATAACTAGATTGTCATACTTACAAAATTGCAAAAGTCTGTATCCATTACTGTTTTCTTTTCCTACACCAAATTTACCTAGGCTAGGATAGCATCTATCCCTATTTCTACCGACCTCTGCGTTAAAATCTCCCAGTAATAACATCCAGTAAGATCCCAGTAAGAGCTTTTAGTTCCTGACTAAAAGCTCTTGTGAACTAGGTTGGGTTGAAAAAGTCTGGATGGTCCTGATGGTTTGGGAGGTGTGGTCCCCCCATCAGGTTCGTCTAGTCTTCCGTCACTAGTTGAACATAGGAGGAATCCTACTGTGGTTTCCTCATCGTGGTAGTCAGGTGGAAACGGCCGGAATTGCCTATCCCAATTCTTGCTAGGCCAAACCGCAGAGGGTGTCATCAGGGAGTGGAGACTCGCATGGTTAAATATATTTCCACAAAACGTCCAAATGCAAGTAAATATAAAGAGTCCAACCCGTACTACGGCATCCCCGGCAAGCGATACGTTGAAGGTTTCATTGGCGCCTTCTCCGAAAAATTGGCAAGCCCATACTACGGCATCCCCGGCAAGCGATGCGTTGAAGGTTTCATCAGTGCCTTCTCCGAAATATTGGCAAGCTGAGGTACTACTTCGGAAACATAAACAACCCCTCAGTGTAGGGTGCTGGAACGTATGCTCGATGAAATGCCTAACAACCCAGTCGTTTATCGCTGGGGAATTGTTTCGTTAAAACGTAGACAAAATGTGCGTTTCAGAAACTAGAATCAACGGCAATGTGGTAGGCTCAGAGATTAGAACTCTTGAGGACGACGCTTCTTTCTCCCTTTTCAACTCCGGGTCTCTTGATGGATCTGCGTATGGGGGCATTTTTTGATAGGGGGCATTTAAGCCCCCTATCAGCGAAGTCACTTCTAGAGTGGGAACCTCCCACATAGAGTAGCAAGAGCACGGTCCAAAGGCCACCTGTTCAACATATCAGTTATTGTAGTTTATACTCTAACCAGAGACGTACTGGAGAGCGAAGCAGATCTTTTTTTTACCAAGTTTTAACTTGTACGCTTAAGAAAATCCCAAAACGAGACCTCATCTTTATTGGAGGCGACTTTAACGACAGAATTGGGGGAAAAGTATCCAATGCTGAGTCTGCCATTGGCCACTTCTGCCTTGAAGCTAGATGTATCCGAGGATCCAAACTTCTTCACTTTGCCATGACGAATGTTTGGTCCTTACTAATACCTTATTCAAACACAAGCCCAGCCACAGAGCCACATGGCATTCAAGAGATGGTAGAACAAAAAACCAGATTGATTAACACAGGGCAAAACACCAGAAACCAACAGTGTCTCTATTCATAGATTTCATTACAGCTTTTGATTCGGTTCTAAGGGATGGAATCTGGAAGGCCATGGCAGAGGAGGGAGTACCAGGGAAGATAGTCAGACTTATCAAAGCATACTACCAGCATACGCAAGCCCAAGTCCAGATCGGTGGAGAACTGTCCTCGATGTTCCAATTTGATTTTGGTGTCCGACAGGGATGTATATTGTCTCCCGTCTTATTTAATTTCGTGATCGACTGGATTATGACCAGAGCAATGACGACTCTTTCAAGCGTTGAAGTAAGTCCCAATTTTGTTATCACCGATCTAGACTACGCCGACGATATTTGCTTGTTAGCTGAGTCTCGTCCAGAAGCCAAATCTATGCTATCGAAGGTGGCTGACGAATCCCCTCTGGTCGGCCTGAAAATAAGCTCCCTGCAGACAAAAGTCATGGCGTCCGGTATATCATCTCAAGACCGCCCAATTTTACTAGAACAGTCATCTATCTACGAGAGACTCGGCTTCAAGCATCTAGAGTGTATGGTAGACCCAATAGAAAGATGTATATCAGAAATTCAATCAAAAATTTCTTCCGCAGCCGGAGTCTTCACCTAGCTAAGTCACTCTCTATGGAACAAAAAAAAGGGTCGTCTGAAGACAAGAATAAGGATTTACCAGGCCCTTGTTCGGTCTGTCTTATTATACGACTGTGAGACATGGACTATGAAAGTATCCAACATTCAAGCCCTCAACGTATTTAACCATTCATGTTTAAGGAGAATCATTGGCATTAAACCCCGTGACCGTTTCAGCAATGTCAAACTCCGCAAAATCTGCTATCAACGTTCTGATTTGGCCACTATAATTAAACAAAGAAGATTCCGATGGTTCGGCCATACACTTCGCCGCCCACACCACACCTTTGTAAATAAAGCCCTCAGATGTACACCTCTTTCGGGATAGAAAAAGCGACATGGGGGACAAAAGAAAACGTGGCTCACCTGTATCAAGGCTAACCTAGACCCAATCGGTGGCTTCAAGAAGTATGGAAGATGGGAAAGTCCTGGCTTGATTTGATTGAGCCACTCGCAAACGACCGAGACTATTGGCTTACTACAATGACGAAGCTACTGGACGCCAGGGAGAGCGGAGATGCTTGAGTCCTGCTACAAAGGAAAGGCAAAGAAGGAGTAACAACATTATATTTCTATCTGGGACCCTGTCTTTTTGCTCCTGTAACTGTAAATAAATTTTATTTGAGTCATTAGTATCTCCGTCAGTCGTTTCTACAGGGGCATATACTACTATAACTGATACCCTGAACTTTTTAGTCGTAAAATGAGCAATTAATATTTTATTATTAATACTTTCCCAGCCTAAGCAAGACTTAGCAGCTTCTTTATTCATCATGAGCCCTACTCCCTGTCTATGTACCCCATCCTTCCTGCCTGAGTAAACAAATTCTGTATCACCTAATTTCATACTTCCTACCCCTGGGATATGAGTTTCTGAAACTCCTAATAAATCCAGTTCAAATCGCTTGAATTCGTCTGTCAAAATGTCGATACGATAGTCATTTTTTAACGTCGTAACATTCCAAGTTCCAATTTTCATGTTCTTTAAATCATTGAAATTATATTCGCCTCAGGAAAAGCAATGATCCCGGATACCAGTGCAGGACGGGGATCACATATCTTCTCAAGTCTACACCGAAGTGCTTAAGCCGGCTTAGAGCTGGACAGCAAGAAGTCCCTGGGACCTCCATGAATGGGGGCTTTGTGCAATCCTGGATCCATCTTGGTCACAACATGGTTTTCAGCACTTGGTGATGTTTTTCAGAAATGGGGTTTTCAGAAATATGACATCCTGAAAAAAAAACTTGAAATATTTGGTGTTGAAATAGACATCTCAGAATTTGCCACAGAAGAAAATAGATAATTTCCGAGGACCAAGGGCCCATGGGGAGCGGGCTCGGGCTTGTTGGCCATAAGTCGGCCCTTAGTTAGCAAGTCTGTAAATAAATCCTATCACTACTATTAACAGTGTATTACCGCCCGAGGCCACTACAACCGTGCAAGCTCCTTCTTTGACCCAGTTTGTTCAAAGTTCTATCCTTTTATCCCTCTCATGAAGTTCCATTTTCCTTAAATCCTTTTTAGAATCTCTTCCCGCCCCTTTCGAGGACGTCTTGCTTTTCCTTTGGCCCCAAATAGATGGCATAAAATGACAATTTTTGAAAATATGTCATCCTAAGCTTCTTAGCGTTTCTTTCATTATAACCCTATAAACTGAGGCGTGTTGTTTGATATGTGGTCAAGCAAACGTGTACCTAAAACTTTTTTTTAGATGATTTCTCTGGTAAAGATTCAATTATCTCCCTCAACCTTTCGAAGGGCTTAGGTTTCAGAGCCATAAATAGCGACTGTCGTTACCATGGCTTCCAGTGCTCTAACCTTAGTTGAAGATTTATCTTTCTATTCTTCAAAAGTTTTTCAGCAGCAAAAATAAAATATTCTATACCTTTTTTATTCTACTTTTTACATCTTTTATATATTCACCATCGTTGATAATAATGCTACCCCGGTCAGTGGCGGATCCAGGGGGGCGAGGGGGCGTCCCCCCACTAGCGTAGTCTAGAGTAGTGTAATTTACTTAATTAACTCAAGTTTGCGTTAATTAAACTTGCTCCTAATGGAAGTTTATCGGATGAACCTATTTTGCACCCCTACCCCTAACTTTTTTTTATCGGATCAACATATTTCCCCCCCTTCCCTAAAAAAGATCCTGGATCCACCCCTGACCCCGGTAAGAGAAGCTATTCGCTTGGTCGAGTTTCTCGCTTTCACTACCTCTTCATCCTTATTTATCTATATTTGTAGTGACTTGGTCTGTCCAAAAATTCATTTGTTTGGCTAACATTTTTATTTAGAACACAAGAATCATCTGCATACTAGGAGTCAAAAGAGTTTTACCTTACCATTTGACATTGAGCATCCAGGTGAGAGCGAATTAACAGCTGGAACGATCGAAAATTAAATTCGTATTAAATTCTGTATTAAATTTTTGTGAATACGGTTAACTAGCGTATTTATTGAATTAACTTCTGTACATTCATGATCCAAATGGGAGAAATGGAGGCAAATGACCAATCTAGTAGTAATTAATGAGTATTAAGGGATCAAAACTCATATTTTTCATATTTTACTCATTGCTCATTAAAATTACTCGTGTTTAAATAATAAATTAGAATGCATATTAAGGTATTAGTTGATAAACTGTTTCAGGTTGGCAGTTAATTCGTATTGAATTTAAAGTAAACACGAATTAAATTGCGATTTCCACCTGGAACACACTCATTGCGTTCCTCCAAAGCCTTTAATGTGTTCTTTATAACAATGTCCATGAAGATAATTTATACAAAGAAGGTAAGACACGACCGTGCTTAACCTCTGTTTTTGCACCGAACCAGCTACTAACCTCACTTCTAATCATAATCACAGCGATATTTTTCCCGTACGCAACTATAGCACTAATCACTTTAATCTATGTACCTGGTATACTATACAGGGTAGGGCCTTCACCAAATTTTTTCTATCACTGAATCAACTCCTTAGTCATAGTCTATAAATTTCAGGACTCTTCTCAATTATTAATCTAAGCATGAAAATTTGGTCAAAACATAGTAAGTCTTTCTTCAGGGGAGAGGGGTACTAGGAACCTCAAAAATTGCATTCTTAGCCTAACACTTTTATGAGAGGTTGTTTAAATCAGTCTGAAAAGAATAGGAATTTACCCTTAATCCTAGCTCCATCTGAAGAGATGTATTTAAACGAAGAATTAAAAAAATTATAGTTTTAGAAGGTGTCGAGAGTTAAATTTTACATCACGAAAGCCTGCCATGTTGGAATCGGTCTTGGGCCGTCGTTCAATTGATAATTACAAATATTTTATTGTGTCCTGAAGCACTCATGCAAACCATTTGAAAATCATTTTTACTTATTGTGCTTCAGAGCTCAAAGATCTGCATTTTTTCCTTATAGAGGTTCTTGGAATATTTAGCTATTAGTATAAGTTAATATTTGCGATTAGTTTCAAAGTTTGTGGGAGTTTGCAAGATTTTTTTTTATTTTTTGTAAGAAATGCATTTTTATCTCCGATATAGAGGTTCTTGGAATATTTAGCTATTAGTATAAGTTAATATTTGCGATTAGTTTCAAAGTTTGTGGGAGTTTGCAAGATTTTTTTTTATTTTTTGTAAGAAATACATTTTATCTCCGAGCTGCTTGTAGTACAGCACAATCGTTCATTAAAGCTTATTCAGCAAGTTGTTGCAATTTATTTCAACGGGCTAATGGTTCATTTACACATTGCGTAAATCCGTCCAGAGATTTCGTCCGTTTTCTTGCTGGAAAAACTCTAGCCTTCCGCAATGATTTTGTCAAATCCGGATGGATTCTTGGCAAGGTTTTTAAATAAATAATAACGCGGCTATGGAACATCAAAATCTTTGCTGTTTCAGATTGAATTTCTTTTTCTTTTAGTCTCCCATGCCTCCTTCGCTGTATAAGAACTAAAACAGAGAGTCAAATTAGCTAATAATTTTCTTTTATAACCTTTTTTCATCCACGGTGATGCATTTCTTTGAAAACTATGCCTTAAAACAAAGCGTTTTCTGAGCCATCATTCGAAAAGATACGGACGGATTTCTGCATGCATTTCCGGAATGTGTAAAGGAACCATAAGCTCTGTTGAACGTATGATAAATCTTTCGAATTTGCAGAAGAAACAGATGAAATATTTGCTGACCAGTATTTGCAGCTGTGTTGCCACTTACACCGCATTTTACGGTATAATACCGCAATTTCAAGGAAGATACCGCACAATTTTCTTATGATACCGCAATTATACCACAAAATAGCTTCTATCGTCGCATTTATAACAGTATAATAACGCAATTTCAAGGAAAGATACCGCACAATTTTTTTTTGATACCGTATACCGCAAAATAGCTTCTATTACCGCATCTATAGCAATAAAATCCTCATTACTCACCATAAAAAGTCAAATAATCGCTCTTAAATTGAAATCATAGATGACATTTCAACGCGGAATGTCGGCAAAATTCAAAACTAGCAAGTCATGTGGCTAGTTAATTTAACCTAACCTAATTTGAACTAAATTGATCAATATTTGCCTATCTGTATCTTTTTGGTAGATGGCAGTGATGGTGTTTAACTTTCATATATAGACTATTTACAAAACAGATAAATGCAGTCAAATTTGTTTTTTTTTTGCAACTTTCTGAAAAAAATTGTACAACAAAATAGTGAGGATAAAGGTGTTCCCCCTTGGAAATATGTTAACTAGGATTAGTATACATATTAAGAAGTAAGAATTGTTTTCTTAACATATCTCCTTATAGCCTGGAGTGGTTGTAAACTTATACCCAATTGGGTACCTTACATCAATTATTCAGTCAACTGGTGTAAGGTTGCAGAAATGGTACCCAGTAAAACAAAACTCATTTTTTAGTGTATATTCTGGTTCTATTGGGCAGTAACTCTGCACGCTTTACTGCAGAGGTCCCTAATCTGCACCTTTACTATTTTATCTCTCTCTTTTTTGTTTTCTTTTCTTTTCAGTTTGTTTTTGTGTAGAAGTCATCTTACTCACTAAAACATGGGTATAACAGAAGAAAAAAGCAAGAGAAAAAGACACTTTGTAATGTTTAATGTGGTCACTGGCCTCCCCACCCCCCAAATTTCTCCTAGGATTTTGCTTGCTGCATTTGTCCCAGTTGTCTCCTATATACTTTGTTAATCTATTTTAAGTGCTTCACAACAGTAAAGTTTCTCCTTTTTATAAATCTTCACAACATAGGCTAATATCCCTTTTCAAGTGTATTTGCTTAATGACTAGGATGTAGGGCAAATCTATAGAAAATGCAGGTTTTAAAGAAAAATCCCAAAGTAAACTGTGTTTCATGTCAGAAAACACTTTTCCATCCTAGACTCTCACTTTTTTTACTAGCAAAAAAACAAAAAGAAGATAGTTCCTAATGCTAACTTTTTTTAAACTTAGGCTTTTAGTGTTTTACAGGCATTTGCTTCTCTAAAATAGTTGTCTAAAATGCAAATATAAGGAATAGTACACTTTTTAGTAATATAAATCTTTGGATTTTCTTCCTTCTTTATAGAAAAGTTTTGCACAAATCTGATTTGTCAGCACATCTTTGTTGCCCTTTCCAAAAGGAGAAGGGGTAGAAATGTCCTTGTCTACAACTAAGAGTGCTTGAGACAAGATTGCTTTTTTTGTTAATCGCCAAAGCCCCCCCCCCCCTCTCTCCTCTTTTAACTGGAAATGTTGGATCAGCCATATAGTAAATGCTTTGTTTTTGCTTTCATAGCTTTTATAATAGTAATCTGAAAGTTTTCTGAAAAATAAGAAAATAGGGTGATTCCACCAAATTGCTTAAATTCTGACTTGATTCTTCTTGTTTATAGGGTGGACATACTTCATTAAAATGGCTGAAGTGATAGATCCCAATCAAGAGTATGAGGATGGGGTTAAAGACTTGGATGATGAACCCTCCACAAGTTCTTAAAAAAACAGAAGTTGGCAAGGAAGTCTTCAGATCAAAAATATGGTATGTGTGGGAAAGAGAATCTGACTTTAAAGTATGGTTAGAGAGGGCAAAGTTGCGGAACAACCAAAGCAGTGCATATATAGCTCACTGCCTCTATTGCAAAAAGGACTTTCTTTGTAAGAAGTGGAAATATGACCTGAAAAGGCACAAACAGAGCAAAGTTCACGAAGTAAGCGAAAGAGTATGGATAGATTCGTCTTCCAAGACTTTGCCATTGGACTATCACTTTTCCAGCAATTCCAGAAGTGAAAGAGTGGCTACTGTGGAAGCAGAGCTTGTCTCATTTCTTGTTGACCATGATCTACCCTATTCGCTTTCTGACGATTTGCTGAAGCTCAGGTCCAGATTTGCTAAGCCATGCTAGTCTGGGTAGAACAAAAGCAACCAACATTGCCCGACAAGCACTGGTACCTCATTTTAACGGCAAGCTTCTTGATACCTCATTTTCACGGCAAGCTTATTGTCATGAGAAATCGTCATGAGAATGTCAACAGAGCGAAATTTTATACCGATTATCGATACTGTTACCTATCTTAGTCAAAATGTAAAGAACCAATCATAGAGATTCATTTTCACTTCGCCATTTTCATAAGTTATGCGAAAAAGATGCGAGTCGTCGATCTTCGGTAGCTATTAAGGATCTTTGGGTGCGACAAGGTCCGAACGGCTGTAGCAACGAAATGTCTATTTTGACCTACATGGTTTTAAAGTTAAACAAAAGACATCGATCTCCTTAACCACTCAGTCAACTAGTTGGTAAAGTGATTAAAGTCGTTTAACAACTCCTCTATCTTGCCGTTTTCTGAAAATTTAGAAGTAGCCCTGAGCGAAAATGACGTTTCCGATAACTAAAAAAGTGAGAAGACAAGGCCGATTGAAATAAATTCGCTTGAATTATGCTCGATAGAAACTGGCGACCAGTGTTTGACAAAAAAAAACACAGCTGAAAGTACAGAATATAAAACAGAAACATTCGCTAGTGGCTACAAATAAAATTGAGCCGCAACACAGCTTTTCTTTGAAACTCCTTTCTTTCTATGGCAGCAGGGTAATAATAGTCATATGCACATGGCTATTACGCCACAGGGATTTACGTGGAACGTGCCAGCAGGGAATGGCCATTCCCTTCTTCTTTCCAGCCTTCTCAGCGGCTTTGGTAACTTTGCCACCAGCAGTAGGTGGGTCTTTGAAGTTGATCGACATGATGACAAACGTCAACCGTAAGATAGAAGAAAAAGATGGTTTCGATAGTTCTAGCATACCACATTGGTTAAGACTTTTGGTCCTATTCCTATTCGGTTGATAAATGGTGTTCGCGCAGGGCGCAAAAACATTAAGTAAAACCCCCAAGCCGTTACCAAAGCTTAAAAGTAAAGTACAAATTAAAAGCAGTCGTATTTTAAAAAAAGAAAGAAAACAAAGGCATTTGGTTTTGATTTGAAAAAATGTCAAAAAGTGTCCTTTTTTTTCAAAAAGCTGCCTTTTTTGACCCAATAGTGTCCCGGTGTCCCTCACAGTGAAAAAGTGTTCAAAAGCCACTAAAAGTGTCCATTTGGCATCCCAGGGTACAAAAGTTCCTTCGTACTTTTGGTATGAATTTCAGGAAACCTTCCTATATTCGAGTAACTAATCCTTTTGCCATCAACCCGTGCGATGAAGAGAACTATCTTCCCGATAACAGCGTCTATATCGGATATAAAGGACATGATTTCTTTATGGGGCTGTGTTCGTGTATTTCGCCACCAGTGTTATACCGGTAGGCCACAACGCCACTGGCGTGGTAATATACGGGTGTCACCACTTATTGGGAGGGGGAAGCCCCAGCCCCAAATTATGATGTGATGCCCGTGTCTACTACACCGTTTCTGCAAATATCGGTTTTGGTACTACCCTATTTACAGTATATCCTGTCCCAGGGTATGATAACGTGATCGAGCGGTCAAATGGTCACTTTCTAAAGCCAAATGTACCCGCCTTGGGTTACGGCTAGAAAATCTCTAACTCTCTCCTTGGAGGTAACAAACCCCCTTGTCAATATAATAATGACGGTATCTCGTAACTCCATTCCTACCCTCCCTGGGTTACGGAAGCTAGTACACAGTTTGTAGAAAATACCTTACTTGTATTCTTCCAAAAGGGTCACAATAATCCCACAAAAATATGTTTCCCTGATCGGGGTCTAAACGCAGACTAATTCAAAATAATAATCTTTACAGCACTGTTCATAGGGGTGGACCTTCACTTGGCCCAGCCAATCCAGTAAATCCCAATTCAAAACCACTTCTGCCTTTCTAGCCCTATTATTCAATGACTCAAACCAGGAAGTACAAAAATAGAATTGACTTCAAAGCTTACTTATTGTAACACAACTATAGCTTAACAACGAGGCTTTTAAATTTGTTATTGCAAATTATACTATAAGCAAATCTAAGCAAATATAATTAGAACGAAAACAGGTCATTTATCTGAAAAGAAAAGAAACAGGGGTGGAACCCCAACAGGCTGGAAACGAGGGAAGTCGTTGATGGTCGTTTTGTAGCCGAGAGTCTCCGAATTCGTTGCTCCGTAAGAGACTTTTACATTGAAGCTATCAAGCAAATGCTTGATCGTTTTCCCTTCTCTGACAAGATCTACAACTTCCTCCATTTCCTGACTCCAAGCTCTAGCTACGAACTAAGAGTTCTTAGTTTTCATTAATTCTTGGAGCACTATGACTCTGGTATTTGGAAAAGGCGAAGCTGGAGAAAGAATGGCGGTCGATATCAAATGTAACTTTACCTGAAGGTGTAATCTTGCAAATTTGGACGAATTGGACATAGTGGTCTGGTGCCATATTCTTACAATGAAATCTCCTACAGGAGGAGTCATGTTTCCAAACGTCCTGAAAGTGATACAGTACTTTTTTTCACTGCCTTTGTCAAATGTCATTTCCGAGCGCCTTTTCAGTGTTCTAAAGGACGTGAAAACTGACAGGCAAAATCGCCTTAGCTCAGAAACTCTTTCGTCGACATTAAAAGTCAAATATGGTCTGAAACGCCAGCTAAAAGATAGCCATGGCAAGGTGGAGTTAGAGCCGGGACTTGTTAAGCGGGTCGTCAAAGTAAAGGCTAATGCAACTTCGAATGAGTGCATTGCTATGACTCAAAATATTCTGTACAGTGCAGCGGACGTAAGCGTTGGCGAATCTAATGACAGGTTGTCTAATTCCAATTGACCCTTTTCTGTCCATCTGAATGGTTCTTTTTAACGTTTTTATTACCCTTAATACCATGATTCTCATTAAAAACTAGTCTTGATCATAATAACGATTTTTATTGTCAGCAATTTTATTTTCTGTTTTCTATCCCACTCTCCAAAAAGATAAAAAAGTGACTTTTGAAATGAAAAAATGACCTCAAAGTCACTGCAAACCCAGTAAGTAGTCCCCGAAGCCGCGCCGCGCCGACATGACGGCGGCGAATGTGTGATTTAGTATCGGCGGCGGCGCGCCGAGCGCCGAATTTTTTTGGCGGCGCGCCGCCGATTTCTTAACGGCGGCGCGCCACGGCGCGCCGATTTTTCTAATTAAAAATAATAATACAAATTCCACTTCACCAAGCGCGTTCAGCCTCAACTTGATTTTAATAAGCATTTTTGAATGGTTAGCTAAAAACATACCAGAACAATATGACAAAACAGGAATTTGTCGGGCCGTGCGGAAAGTTTTTATGTTCACCGTCAATAAGACCAAGTAGAATTATCCTTTTTACGCGCTAGATCCAGGGAAACCTATATTGTGTTTATGTTTAGCATCACATCGTTCCTATAAAATCCCGTATTTAGTCATTTAATTATTGTTAATGATTCGGGATAATGTCTTTATAAATTTTGAAGTTTTAAGTTCAAACACATTCTGTTCAGCAAATACATACAAAAAAGAAGTAAAAAAAAATAAGTAACAACAGCAAAAAAAAACACTGTATGCAAGTGTAACACTGTAGGTTTAAATTCAAAAGGTTAATTTAGAGATGACACCCTGAACAAGTTTATTGTTGTCATGGATAAAAGTGAGTTTGTTCACTCTACTTGGAGCCAGCATTGATCTTTTTTCACTGACTATTAGTCCTGTCGTGCTAAAAAGCCTTTCAGCTGGTGCACTCGTGGCTGGTAAAGCCAAAACTTTACGAGCATAAACTGCCACCCACGGGATCTGATGTTTGTATCTTTTCCAGAAGGTTAACGTCTGGTTTTCATTTTCAAATAAATTCATCCGGTTGGCATCAGCAGCCAACGAGAAATAAAGATCAACCTGACGCCGGATCGTCAAGTTGATCTCTTCCTGTTCTGCAAGTGACTTAACATTCTGACCGTTCATCTGTTGCAGTAATTTTTTTTTAATTGACATTTTCTCAGTGCCATCAGATGAACAGAGTCTTTTCACAATTGGTTCTGATGGTGCCTCAGTATCACTCGGAATTTCCAAATCACTCAAGTTTTCATTTTCTGTCTTTTGTGCATTAGCGGTACTAGAACCAGCGACACTTACATTTTTCCCATCACCAATCTCTTGAACGAATTCTTTGAGCTCATTGTCTGTCACACTTTTTTTTGATCATGTCAAAGAGGAAATCTTGTTGGTTCTGAGACAATTCAAGGAGATGATCATCAATTTCCTTTAGTCTAAAGGTCTCAAAATCCAATAGTGCTGCTGACACCATCAAATCGTCTCGAGGGACATACTGATCAAACTTGGCCCTCGAGTTTTGCTTGAGCTCTACTCTTGAGGAAATTTCATCGCCCTTTTCTTCCATCTGTGCCTTTAACATTCCTCTAAATAACAAAGCAACGTTCAGTATCCGAAAAATCTCAACTTCAAGTGCTTGAACTGATCTAAGAAAAGCAGAAAGCAGCTTACAAAGGGCAGTCATTTGCTCGTGATCATCTTCGTCCAGAACTAAGTCAGGTTTGCCACTTTGACAAAGGAGAGTCGATACAACAAGTTTATGGATTAAAATACTTTCCAACATCGTATAAGTGGCGTTCCACCGCGTGGGAAGATCTCTGTTGAGCATCCTGCAATTATCATTTCTTCTACTGCAGGGTATTTTCTCGGCCCCTTGAACAATGGGCAGCTCTGAATCTGCATCTGAAACCTGATCAAGCACGCTCTGTTCTTCGATTACAAAATAGGCTTCGGATTTCTGTTTTTTGAATTTGCAGCTTAAATCAGAGCCTCTGTAAGTCAAGGCTTTGACACTAAGTCGAGCCTTTTTCACCAAAGAACAAACTTTGGCAACTTTTGACACTCCTTCAACTGTAATCAGATTGTGAAGCCCATGTGCAATACAATTTTTTGACTTCACATCCATAATTGCACAGGCTCTTACGACATTTGCACCTTGATCACGCACAACAGTTATTTCCATTCCTCTAATGTCAATAAGCTTAATACAGGCACGATATTCTTTTCTAATGTTGTCAGCTGTATTTCGCTTATCACCAAAGCAGTTGGTTGAAAGAGTTATATTCTTCATCTAAAAATATGAAGTGATGTTCATGAGTATTTAACACTAATAGTGAAGATGACGGTGGTTATACAACCAGATATCCATAGCCATAGCTCCACTTCTAAACTCTGCCCTGTTGCAAACGATCTCTTTCACTGTTGTAAATGTTGCATCATAAATGTCCTGTAAGCAGGAAATGGCAATTTTTCTTTCACTTGGCAATTCTCTTGCACCTGCAACAATATCATACTTCAAACAAAACTGTGAAAAACCTCTTTCATTTACAATATTGAAGGGAAGGTTATCCTGTACACACAGCAAAGCAATATCCCTGCCAAGAACATACTTTGCATCTGAATTCATACTAGCATTGGACCTTGGGGTCCCATATAATGCTCCAAATGGGCTTCTTCTTTGTGTCAGTAGGTCTTTTTTCATCTCAAGCTTGAAGGCTCGCTTTGTCTCTTCCTCTTCTTCGTGGTTCACCTTGAGATGTGTGATCAAGTTTCCCGTGCTTACTTTCCTCTTGTACTTTGCCAAACCTCGGTAAATGTCTTTGAACAGGGCTTCCTTCTCAGCCTTTCGTAAACACAACGTGCAATAAAAATGGTCTTTCTCCATCTCCTTAGTACTCCCCGTTTTCTTCAGAAGTAGGCCACCAAAAAGTTCAAAAGTAATGACTTTTTGGATTTGTCAAGGAACCTTGAATAGAGTACTGCAGCCTCACTGGCAAACTGTATCGGTTAATGTGTCTCAATTTTTCAAATAGAACAGATGAATAACATGTAAATAACATCTTGACGACGGATGACCTAACTGATATGTTGGTGTAAAATGAGTGCACGGTGATGGCCCGTACAGGGCCGGGGTTTACAGCTGGTGATACATGAAAATCTGTGATATAGCAATTTTTTCATGAAATTCTGCCGGCACCGTTGAGCTCCAGTCGGTGCGAGGGAGTAGGGAACGCCTCGTCTCCTGATTTGCATTCGACTAACGTGCAAGAACATTATATTTTTTTTTTAGCTATCGGTGTTGGGGAAAGACTTAAAATTTTAAATATTCAATCATTCAATAAAATTTTTAAACAGTTATTTAGTCCTCTAACTTGTCATACCCAGAAAGTTTGTTTGAGGGGGGGGGGTGACCTAAAAAACTTCCGGTCGTGTGTTTTATATAAATAATGATATTAAAAATATGCGGAGGTAATTAAACCAGGATTAAAAATTAGAGAAAATATAGGGGGGTTTTTCCATGATAAATAACCCGTCCACAACATATGACCTTTGTCCTCTATATTAATTAAAAGAAAATTTGTTGAGTCTCTAGGAGTTAAAGTGGGTTCATAAACACTTCTATATAGAATTAATTTTTTTAAACAACTTTTTCTGAACGAAGTAAAGAGCGAAGTTGAAACTTAAAACGGACAAAAATTATAACTTCACAGCCTATTCTCAATGGATAGTTCTCAACTGATTTCTTATGTGATAGAAAAGAGCAACTTATATGAAATGAAAATATACGGAAAAACATCTTATATCTGGATGTTCACTTTTAGAGGCCCATAAGTGAGCAGATGTGCAGTTTTTCGAAGTGCATATTTTCATGTTTATCAGTTATCTTTAACAAAGCTGTTAATTTTTTTTTACCCCAAAACATTCAAATAATAATTAACAATGCCTGATATAGACAAAGGACACTTTGTTCGTTGAAACCACAGTAAAAAAAACTTTTTTAATTTATTGATTATTGTATTCTTTTCTGCACTTTTTATAGAAAAACATTCCACTTGACCATTTTTGTACAAATTTTTTTTAATATTTGACAAAATATATAAATAGTATAATATAAAAAACTAATTTGTAGATTTTATTTTTAAGGAACATAGTCTTATTTATATTCATGATACAGTCTAAAAAAAGATATTTAAGTTATTAGTATCAAGAAAAACACAAGAACAGAAAAAAAAAAATCAATTTTGGTCAGCTTTGACTACCACTTCCTGGCGCTCCAGACTAAGTAATGATGCAAACCGCACCAATACTCTTAAGTTAAACTATAAACACCTTCAGAAATGCTATAACAAGAATGGAGCCCTTTTCATCCAGGATCAAAACATGTTGGCCGTAAAATCCAGTCAAACAAGCTATACTGACAATCAGAAATAACCTAAATTATATGAAAGCTCACAAAAACTTGATTTTTTGACAATTTTTTGAAACTTGAGGAACGCTTAGTTCAGCATCCTATAAAAGCGAAAATTTTCAAATGAAAAAAAAATAGGAAAGGGCTAATACAAATACAATTAAATAAAATTTATCTCGCGAAGGGGCTGCAGCACAGCCCCGACTGATAGCTGAAACACTTACTGATATACTAAGAATTATACATACAAGATGATCACAGAAAAGTCGTGTCAATTTCCATTTTAATATAGGTCTAAATTATTTCTACTATAAGGATGAGCCCTTTTTGCTGTCTGATATCAAGGTGAACTTAAAAGTATGTGCCTAACATAGTAGATCTCTCAGCCAATTTTGACACTTTTAAAAAGGAAACAGCTTCAGTTGGGAATCTTTGTAGAACTTCTAAATTGGAAACTGCATTCAGTAGTCTCTATTGGTTCTTATAAAAAAACGGCTATAAAAAATACCACGGATTTTTATTTATTTTATATTTTATAAAGCGAATATAATTGAAAAATAATAAAGGGAATTATTTTGAAAAAAAGCGTAAAAATAATATTTTCGAAAAAAAAGTAAAAGCCAGTGATGGTAAATTAAAAGTAAACAAACAAACATAGTAAAAAAGATTAATTTACTTATTATAATTTAAAAAAAATATACAATAAGTACAATTCAAAAATGAAGACTAAAACAAATATAAAATAATAAATAGTCAGGTAGAACAAACGCTTAGGTGAAACACGAAGTCTATACCATTAAACCTAAAGTGGGCATAATTAAGATTAACATACGGGCCAAGTCTCAACCGGAGGGAAATTTCCAAATATAAATGAAATTGAGGTGGATCATTTCTCAGAGCCCATTAATATTTGATTGACAAACTTGTTTTACTGAAAACAAAACACTACGGAAAGCTAAATGGATTGGTCCCAAACACCGACTATCGTTCCGAAATTTCGTTTAAAATGATAAGCTCTTAGTTATAATGAAGCAATAATTTTGAGGTCACTATGACTTTCATGGGAAGTCGAGAGGGGGGGATTAAGTTGTAAAAAAAGGCCGATACAGGGGAGGCAGCGTGTAAAAAATCTAAAAGTACTATAGACCCCACACAGCCCTTCCTCCGTTGTTTGTAACTAAAAAAATTCCAAATCATTTATCTTTTATTTTGTTGTTAAAGAGTGGGATACGAGTCTGTTTTCATGTTCTTTCTGAACTAAAGGCAATTTCAAAAAATTATAATTCATTTACATTCAAAAAATAGCGTAAGCCTAGAATTAGGGTCATTGAGAAAGGACATGTGTTAAGAAAGTTTTGTTTTTAATTTACTATATGCAGAAAAATTTTGGTTTACTGATTTTAAATACGATTGAACTACATTTTACCCACCCAACTACCGTACGAAAATATAGATCCTAATTTTTTTTTTCTTTGTATTTACTTCGTCTGTGTGTTTTATATTTTTTTCTAAAACGGGTTAAAAAAGAGTGTCGAAGGTCCAAATGAAAATAAAAACTATAATGTTTCGTCTCGCTAGTAATCGTATGGAGTGTTTGGGGGGGGGGGGGGGGTAAAAAAAAGGTAAACTCTTTAAAAATTACAATTTATAACCTTTTACACAAGAAATTGGTACCTATTGGTTTTCAAAGTCACCGCTGCTTTAATTCGCCCCAAGATCCCCCTCCTTCATTATGTATAGAAGAGGTGTTAAAATAACAAAATGATACACGACCGGTGACACGCAAGGTCCTTTTCAAACCCTAGGCGGTGGGGGGGGGGTTGAAAAAATTTAATCTAATATGAAGAATAATTTTATGCAACAATTGGTTATACGGGAACCAATTTTCTATCGCGAAGATCATATAATACAATGATATGCTAGTTCACAATGCATAGTGATCTAAGCCATACCCAGAATTTTGTCTTGGAGGGGTTTTACTAAAAGATTTTTTTGGGGGGGGGGGGTTAAAAAATCAAAAAACGCATACAAAATTTTTTTATATCCATTTTTGTTACCTTTTTACGAGTCAAACAAAAATTTTGGGGGCGGGGGTAAAACCCCCTTACCCCCCCCCCCCCTTTGGGTACAGCCTTGATGGTGATAGAATAAAGTGTGTCACCATGGATGTTCAAATTAAGATTTGGGATTTGCCAAGGACGGAAGAACAAGCAATTATATTTTTACAGGATAAGAGGTTGTTGCCCAAAACAAAACAGTGGGTCAATGGAGACACCATTACTTTGTACTCGTACGAGAAGCAATATCTTTGGAATTGTAAAACCTAACCTAACCAACATTTCTGACCTGTGTTCTGGGCACATAATTCTAAGTTGTAGTGGGTTTCCCATTTTTGCTAATAAAGTATGGTATTTTCATCATATTTTGTTTTATTTCATTAGTATTAACCAAATTGGTACTTGTGCATTATAAGGTACCCACTAAAGAAGTCGAGTTTTGTTAATGAACATTAAATAAAATATGATTAATTTATAATTGTTTAGAAATAAATTTGGGCTATATGTTTGAACATGAAGGGGGAAGCGATGGAGTAAAGCATTACATATACTAAATACGTCAACTCCTCGCGGTACCTTCCCCCCCCCCCTCAACCCCCAAATAAAATAGTTTAAATCTTTTGCACAAAAAGAGACACCACACTTTGCGATCAAATTGTATAGAAAAAAACCGGGTGTCTGGTTTTCTTGTGATATATCCTTGTACAGTCTATAGCGGTGGATGACGAATAATGCACCAGTACCACAAAACTTCACTTCTTGTGTTTTTCTATTATAATCCATAGTACATAGTTTTTAAATAAAACGACTCATCAAAGCTTTTTTTTAATATTGTATAGAGGCAAAGACTCAAAGGGGGAGGGGGGTAGCCCTTTCTCAAATTTACGCCAATGATACCTAATATTCACGGAGTAAGTAAGGGAGGGATTAGGGTAAACGGTTAAACAAGAATAGATTTTAAAAAAATCCGATAAAAGGCAAATGTCGAGAAAAACACGGTACTAGTCTGTTACACAACAACCACTCGAGAAGTGAAGTTTGATTACTGCTAGTTAAATTAAACAATATGATGAAAGTTCAATAGTTTAGAAACAATTTTGGGCTATATATTTGAGCGTTAGGGAGGGAGGGGGGGTAAAGCAGAGAATATATTAAATACGTAACCTAACCTAACCTAGGTACCTTTGTTTGCCCTTCTACCCCAAAGGAATATTGTTCATGGAGTGAGAAACCCCTGTTTGCTTAGCGCACAATAGCAATTCTCTGGTTATAGAAGCTGCTTGACTAGTTTTTTGTGTCAAAAATTCTCGACTGATTGTGGTATATTAGACAAGTACCAAGAACACTTCCAGAATATAGAGCAGTAATAATTTTATCAGACTTATCTGGTTAAATAATGTTCAAAATATTTTTCAAAACATTCACCAACAAAGCAAACAGCTCTTTCCTATATTATTACTGGTTTTAATATCTATGATTGTACGACAGTGTCTTGAGAGTACCCCCCCCCAACCCAGTATTTTAATAATGAATTACCTATGTTATAATTTCTTATTAGCCTATACTTTTCAAATAATATTTACCTATGTTTGGTCTATCTGATCGATTATTCTTCTTATGAATAAAACTGAATATATACTATACAGATGTTGTCTGCCGTCTGGCCTGTTTGTCTCTAACCTGTCCTGTAATGTATTAAGGTCTTCAGCATCTAAAAGCGTCTTCAGCATCACAAGACAATAGAAAAATCGATAAATAAAGATGCTATTGCTAGCTTAATATGTTATGCGTTACTTTCTGTTACACGAATATTTATCAACGAAATTACCGGAAATCGTTAATTTTTTATGGGTAAAGAATACTTTTTGAAAAGTATTCGAAAAGTACTGTTTTCTCAGAAAGTACATCTTTGATAAAAAAAATAGTATTAAAATAGTACTTTGGTACTCCCGTAGCAACCTTGAGTAGATGCCTTCAAAAATAAGTAGAGAGTAAGTAGATTTAATATTTGAAAGTAGAAAAGTTCAAAAATAAATATTCTACTGCCAAAACCAGTAGAAGTGGAATCACAGATGACGAGCCCAAGATGACAGTTTTTATCTTTAAGAAACAGATCAGCCGGGATGAAGGATGAAGCCCGAAGGTCGATATCGGTAAGAAAAAGAGAGAAAAAAAGAGAAAAAACGAAGGCGGAGTAGTGACGCCGCCGCCGATCGATTCAGCGACGGCATCATCGCGCGGTTGCACGCGCGGCGGCGTGGCACCGTTTTTTTTCAATGACGCGCCACCGACTTTTCTGCGCGGCGTCGGGGTCTACCAGTAAGATTGCATGGCATCAGAGGGAGTCTTTAAAGCCTAGTACTCATGCCTCCAAACATCAGCAATGCTTTATTTTTATGCATATTTCTGTCATTTTTGATGGAGAAACCCCAAATGCTTGATCCAGGCTTTCTGAAGGAGGGGGAAATCAGTCAAGAAGTAAAATTTGAAATTTGTCTTGGGTACGTGGAATTTTAGGCAAGGGCCTCACTACCTCTTTTCCTTTGGGGCGGGGGGATATGGTGACATCAAAATTATGCTGACGATTTCTTTTGAGCAAATGTATATTGCCGCGAAACAGTGTAGCTTTTGAAAAGCTATCATTAAGAAGCGTATTATTCTTTGTATTTGCCTCTTGGAAACCCATTTTAGAAAATCAAATAATACCACAAAAACGCCGATTTCACAACACTGATTTGCAGCCTCAACCACCAAAGGTAGAAGAAATACTAAAAGAATAAAAGGACTAATATTACCAAATTACTTTAGGTAGGCTGCGTTTGTTGAAAATACAATTCCAGTGATATGAGTAGGATTTAATGCCAACTAGGATTTAATTAATTAGGCTAGGCCTCTAAAGCAGCGTTCAGGGGCGTCGTTTTTTTTTTTGGGCAGGGGCAGCTGCCCTCCCATTAATGTGAAGAAGAAAATGGTAAATTTGTCGCAAATCATCTTATTGACTTACGAATAAAGTAAACATACCGCTCCATTTCTTTTTTTAATCTCTTTCCAAATATCAAATTTTATTTCTTTTTTTTTATTTCTTATTTATTTTTATTTTTTTTATTTCTAAATATGAGGTAAGTCTAACTTTACCCCCACCCCCCTAATGTGCAAATATATACCCTGGGTAAAATTCTACTTTAGCTACTTTTGACTATCTTGGAATGGGGTTAGGTTATGAAAATGAAACTTTCAGACATGGGTCTACAGGCTAAAGTATGTCCTGGGAAGGTATTTTGAAGTACCTACCTCTACTCCTTCTCTCTCTAGAGGGTCCTGACCTTTGATGACCTTTAAAAACCTGTGTGTTATAAAAGTTAAACCTTGCAAAATAGATCTTCTGCTTAAATGAAGTACAACAAAATTGTTTTCAGCTTCAAAACTTTGCTCAGTCCCAATTTATAAGGTTTTGAAGATATGCAAATACATTTCCTAAATTTTGAAAAAAAAACATTGATATGGCTTAAAATCTACTCAAATAACAGGAATTGCTCTTTCAGAACTAAAGCCAGAGAAAAAGAAACGGATAACTGAAAATTAAGGTAAAATGTTGTTTTGTCAGAATTTCAATAGGTAATAGACCTGTCATGTTGGCAAATTTCAGGACCCACCAGAAGGAGAATGAGTGAAGGTAGGTACTTCAAAATACCTTCCCAGGACATACTTTAGCCTGTAGACCCATCTCTGAAAGTTTCATTCTCCTAACCTAACCCCCATCCAAGATAGCCAAAAGTAGGATTTTACCATACCCTGAATTGGTATATATAGGGGTGGGGGTAAAATTCATTTCTGACAAAAATGATTATTATATTTGGAAAGAGCATAAAAAAGGCATTGAGTGGTATGTTTACTTTATTTGTAATGCAATAATATGAACAACAAAAAATTTACCCAGTTCCCTAAGTGTGCTTCACTATTAAGTCTGGTGTTGCATATTTGCCTAAAATGAAAAAAAAACAATTAATGGGAAAACAAAAATTGAATTTTAGTTTAAAAATATAGTGGAACTTGACACATTCTGAATGGCTGTAATAAAAAATCCTAGACATTAAGTTCTAGAGTCTAGAACTGAATGTTTAGCTAAGCACCTTGTCTAGCATGTCTATCTAAGCACCAAATTTTACTTGTGAACAGTTGTTGCCTAGACATTGAATTCTGGCTAGACATGGGATTCTAGCTAGACATGCTTGTGAACACTGCTTAAGACAATTTTCATAGAGTTCTAGCCTATAGGAAATTTATAGCCTAGGGCTAAATCAGAATTTAGCAGTCAGTAGGCTCAAAATAGCATACTTCCTTCAGGACTCAGTTGTGTTGTAGATTTAATTCTGGAAGCTATGGTTTTAATCTACAAAGTTTATATGGCCAAAAAGCCTGATGTTTGGCAACCTATCACCCTTCATCTCTAAAGTGTAACCTAACCATCCTAACCTTTCTTGCATTATAGCTGTAGATCATGGGATTTTTATACAGCCAGAGCTGTTCAAAGGGGAGGGGGTAGCTGACCTAAGTGCTGTGACTGGGGGTTGCCCAGTTTGATCAAATCTTTTACTTTGATATTTGCTAAGCCTATATTTGAGTCAGGAGGGTGGCAATGTAATTAGTTTTGGTACTATTGGTTTCTACCTGGTCACCACCAACCCTATGAATAGCCCTACATACAGCTTATGCTTGGTATAGGCCTACAGTCTATAGTCTTGAACAATTGTCTTAAGCCATCCTTGGCAATTCTTCTGGAAAATATCTTGCACATCTTCCTCAGACTTCTGAATTCTCCAAGTCTCTGAGCCATAATATTAAAAGACTAAACTTGTTTCATTTGAAACAAGTCTCTACACCTTGGCTAGGCTATTACAATTCTTGGATATTTGCAACACCTTTCATTCTTACTCATGATGCTACCCAGGCAAGGGAAGCTATCTTCTTAAGCAGCATTCACAAGCATGTCTAGCTAGAATCCCATGTCTAGACATGTTTCTAGCCAGAATTCAATGTCTAGGCAACAACCATTCACAAGTAAAATTTGGTGCTTAGCTAAAACTACAAATTTAGTTTCAAATTGTAATTTCTAGCCAATCAAGAGAGGTTATGCAGGAGAAACTTTCAAAATTGTAATCCCTATGTTTGACTGTCACTAGATAATGGATGAGATAAGTGAAACAATTGCCTTAGTGTGCTTCACTATTATGTCTGGTGTTGCATATTTGCCTAAAATAAAAAAAAACAATTAATGAGAAAACAAAAACTAAATCTCAGTTTAAAAATGTAAACATAAATGAACAAAGTGGAACTTGAAACATTCTGATTGGCTGTAATAAAAAATCCTAGACATTGAGTTCTAGAGTCTAGAACTCAATATCTAGCTAAGCACCTTGTCTAGTGTGTCTAGCTAAGCATCAAATTTTACTTGTGAATGGTTCTTGTCTAGACATTGAACTCTGGCTAGACACATGTCTAGACATAGGATTCTAGCTAGGCATGCTTGTGAATACTGCTTTAGTTGATTTTTGTGCTGTCTGACATTACCTCCTCATCCTTGTTTATCCCTACTCTTGTTGTTGTTGTTTGGGGTTTGATGCAGTCAACCAATAGGTCATATGCGTTTGTATCACTCAATTGTTTGGTGCCTTCTGTAATCACTAGCTTGCTTGGGTGTCACTTTTGTCAATATTCACTGAACCTGATCATGTATCACTTATCTTGCTATTGGTAGGGGGTAATTCACCTGCAGCAACTGCCTGCATTGAAAAACAGGAATCAAAATAATGCAACTGTGCTTAGTCATACAGCAATTAAAATACCTATACAACACAATTATAATAAATAATGCATTTTTACATTATAGCCTATTACATACCTTATATAGAAATTTAACCAGATAAAATATTAAAAGATAGATAAGGATAATAAAACAAATAAAATAGAAAAAGGATAACTCTAAAATAAAAAATTATAGGAGGGGCATCAAGGCCGTCAAGATTAAAAAATATAGAACATATGCCATTCATCATGCTGATTTTAGGGTTTAATCTCTATCAGCACCTACCATCAATTATGAACAGGAACCATAATGATGCAAATACCTTATCAAACAAAAAAATACAAATTTTATGCAAATCAAATATAATATATAGTAAATTTAACCTGTCACCCAGGTAAAAATAGTCAAATTAGGCCACTCTAAAAAAGGAAACATGCAGGAAAAAAAATTAAATAAAAAATGAATTTAGGGAACCAAACCAGTAGCCTTAAACAATTTACTTAATGAGTATGAGTTTGTACCATGCCAAACCCAAGGGAAAACAGTGGAGAGATAACTAGTCAATTGTCTGAGAAGGAGCCAACCTAGGTCTGGCCCTAGGTTGTATTGTAGCACCTTCTGGGCTAGGTACAGACTCCTTTCCTTTACGTTTCCTTTCTGCTTTGCCAGAGCTGCTATTATCTACTGACATTGTGGGAAGGGATGAACCTTCTCTACTTAGGTTTTCAACTGTCTTGTTTAGGCTACTTCTTAGGTTATCAACTGACTTATTTAGGCTATTTAGGTCAGGGCTGCTGGTGTCTGCTGAAATTGTGGGAAGGAGTGAACCATCTATATTTAGGTTTTCCACTGATTGATTTAGACTACAGACCGCATTTTGAAAGGATCTTGGTGCTAACTTAGAAAGCAGTTCACAAATAGATGTAATAGCCTGAGTTAGATCAGAGATCTGCTTTGCAATACCTTCAAACATGCCCATGTACCTCATGTTGATGTCCTCAGCTGGAGGTTGATTAGGAGTCAGTGGAAGGAAAGAGTCTGTGTGTATTATGGGGATGTGTTCTGTATGTTTAGGAAGTCCTTTCTTCAAGTCCCTACTCTTAGTTTGTGGCTTAGTTTTCCTAGCCTAATATTAGTTTTCATACCCTTTATTAACCTGTAATCCCTAAAAACTCCAAAATAGCCCAGCATTCATTTTGCTAACATTTTTATCTGGGAAACTCAAGTCATCTGTAAGTCTAGTAAGTCAAGTCTTTTAGGTCTAGTAGAGCTTTGTATTCCATGTACCTCAAATTGCAGCTTGGAACAGTATAAGGATTTTCCCTTGTGAAGCTCCAGAGTTGATGTTTGAAGTTTTTTTTCCTTGTAGTCTAGGGACCAGGTGTATTCAGATGATTGGTTGCTTCCTAATTGAGTTTACTCTTTGAGTTTTTTCTGGTAGTGGAATGGGTGGGTTGGGGGTTATGTGGGATGATCTTTCCATCAAGAAAGTTTTCATGGGGAAAGGGAGATTTTCCAGCATTATTTAAAAAATGATCAGAAAAAAAAGAAGAAAAACAAGTTTTTCAACTGAAAGTAAGGAGCGACATCAAAACTTAAAACAAACAGAAATCACTATGTATATGATTGGGTTTGCTCCCTAGTCAATACCTCACTCTTTATGCTAAAGTTTTTTTAGTACTTTCATAAGAGCTATTTATTTTAATTAACAGCCTTTGTGATTAAGGGGTCTTTTTAAAGAATTTGAACAAAATTTGAACTTTAGCATAAAGAGTGAGGTATTGACTAGGGGGCAAGCACTCTAATATATGTATTAAAAATATATGAATATAGAAGTTTGTTACACAAGTTAATTTGTAAGTTATGTTTATTTATTGCTAATAAAAACATTTGTAAATAAAATTTAACAACTTTCAAGAAAGCCATTTAACCAAAAAAAAGTAAAATCAATATGCAAATTTCTTTCTAATTATTCATGCACAGTGAGCCAAAATCATAACCTGCATTAATTTGAAAATGTTCAGAAATCAAATAAAAAAAAAAATTAGCTGAAAGTAAGGAGCAACATTAAAACTTAAAACAAACAGAAATTATTCCATATGCTCCATTAAATCCTGGTCTGCTGCATTAAGTCTTGGTCTGTCTTTTGTCATAATTTTTTTTTTTTTTTGTATCTTGAATGTTTTTCTTTTCTTTGGTTACTCTGCTCTTGTGAAGTTTTTAAGTTTTATGTACTCATGTATGTAATGTATTATCTACTTTCTTTTTGTTACACTCCACAATTATGATTTTTGTATATGATGTGGGTTAAAAATAAATTATTATTATATATGGAAGGGGTAGCCTATGTATTGCTTTTTACACTAAAGTTTGACTCTTTCTCACAACTCTATTTTAAAAAAAGTAAAAACCTTAGTGTAAAGAGCAAGGCATTGAGGAGGGGACTGCCCTTTTCATATACTGAATAATTTCTTTTTGTTTTAAGTTTTAATAAGTGTGGAACTGTGGTCAATGCAATATTTCCCCTTCCAGAAACCACACCATTCTTCCCTTTAAACCTTATCCACTTTATTTCTTAGTCTGATAAGTATCATTGTGCTAAGCAATTGGCTTTCTACTGAAATCAAGCTAACAGCACTGCATAAATCAGCATAAAACCAAAATGATACAAACAATTGAATCTCAGAAATGTAAAGATTAAAGAGGAGCAGACTGAAACACACCTTCTCTAATAGGCTCCTGGCTCCTGTAATTACCAGTCTACACAGAATATGTTCTTTTATTAAAAAATTGTTAATAAGATTAACAGCACCAGCAGGAAAATCAAGGTTCATTAGCACCTCAAGTAATTTCTGGTGAATGACACTGTCATAGGCATCAATCCAATCAAAAAGGTTGGCAATGATTGAATGCTCATTTTTAAAGGAGTTTGATGTATTATGTTCAAGGCAGGCAATATGGTCCCATGGACAACAACCCTTTCTAAATCCTGTTTGTTCAGAAGATAGAAACTATTTACTTCTATAAACCATTCAAGTCTAGATAAAATCAATTTTTCCAGGATTTTCTCTAGTACTGTTTTCACAAAAATTGGTATATAAGACATTACATTGTTTAAAGGCAGGTTAGGTTTGAGGATAGGGTTTACTATGGCTAATTACCATGGTCTTTGTATTTTGTGATGTCCATATATGGTTGCAAATATGCAGAAGTATATATTTAAATTTCACTGGAGCTTGTGTAATCCTTTGTATATATATATATATATATATATATATATATATATATATATATATATATATATATATATATATATATATATATATATATATATATATATATATATATATATATATATATATATATATATATATATATATATATATATATATATATATATATATATATATATATATATATATATATATATATATATATATAAAAAAATAAAACTACAACAAACACATTTAATAAAATATAAAAATAAATAAAAAAAAAAAAAAAAAAAAAAAAAAAAAAAAAAAAAAATAAAAAAAAATTATAAATATATATATATATATATATATACCAAAAAGACGATGAAAATGTCCTTGACATTTGTAAGTGGTTATCTACGGCATTGAAAGAAAAACGTAAGATCCCGAAATTCGTGATTTACTCACCGTGTGAAATTCCAACAATTGGTGATGCGATCGCTGCAGCCTTAACCTGTCGCATGAATGAACTTTCCCTTAAAATTAACAGTTCGTCTGAGCTAAATAAGCAACATTTCGCAGTACAGGCAACTCCTGCCTGTCACTCTTCTGCTCTGTTGCCTTGTATAAAGGACCAATCGAAGCTTTCTGCTTATGCTGTTGTGCTAAGAAATTGCCCGTCAGATCTTTCATCCCTACTGTTAGGGAAAGATTTTATAGATAAAAAACGTCCTAAAGCTGCAAGTGATATTTCAGAGGTGAAACGTTCGTCATCAGAATGGAAAATTGTCGTAAGAAGTAAACCCGCTGCCTCCTCAATTGCTGACCAGATGAAAAAGTTCTAACCTGGCCTATTAGCCTCTGTTAAATCTCCCTCCTTCATCGGTGTAATAAAAGGCGTCCCGAAAGAAATGAATGTAAAATATATTGATAAAATTATTCAAAAGTGTGTCAATGCTTTGCAGTGTGGCAAGTCACGCGTCTATAAGATATATTTTGAACAAGGAAGGGATCTCGATTCGTTTCTGAAAAATTCTGTGAAGGTGGGTTATGAAAAGTTAACTGTCCAGAATTTCATTCATACCTAGACGGTGTTCCAGATGCCATCAACACTGACATTTTGCTGTTGATTGTAAGAACGCAGAACTATGCTCTTATTGTGGTTCCTTAGAGCATTCTTCCATTAGGGATAATCCATGTGTTTGGAACATGTTCTGTATTACATATAAAGAGTTTAATCACACCTGTTGCAGTATCAAACCCTGGCAACGCTCGAATTGAAAAACGGGCAGCTAAGTAGATAAATGGATATTCGTTTTCTCTCTTGGAACATTAATGGTAGTCTTATAAAAAAAAGCCTATTCTTGAAAATATACTTCATAATCATGATATTCTTTGTTTGCAGGAACATTTCCTGACCAACCACAGCCTTAGTTTACTGTGTATTAGTGCCACTTTCAAAACTTACTTGATTCCAGCAAAACGTAGTACTTCTAAAGGCAGAGCTTCGAGTGGTAGTGCTACTTATGTAGTATCAAATCTTCATTCTAGGGTTTTCTTTTCTTGTGATAGTTTTTTAGCTGTTCGAGTAGGTGAGTGCGTAAAAATAAATGTGTATTTACCCACAGATTACAAATATGAAGATTCAGAGAGAGATTTTGCTTTAGCAGTTAGTAAACTTAGCTGTTGTCTTCATGATGTCCTTAAACTGCAAATCCCGTGTTTGATCATAGGTGATTTTAATTGTGATATAAAATGCAGGTTGTTTTCAGCTTCTATCCGAGCTTCTTTACTATTAGGAATGTTTTGAGATGATTTTAAAGTTCAGCATAAATCTGCTCAGTTAACTTACATTCATTCTTCCTCTTGCACATCTAACCTCCACCATGTTGTGTCATATAACCTTGATATACCTTATGTTGAGGTAGTTTCCAAATTTGAAGTTTCAGACCATCTTCCTATTGCTTCTAGTTTCAAACGAGAAGCTTCTCAGATTCCAGTGTTACAGGCTTATACTGTTCACCGGCACAAGTGGTATACTTCCCGCGATTGGAATAAAATTGACACATCTCAGTACATTGAAAGTTCAGATAGTATTCTATACAAGATCCGGGTTCCATTTCAACTTCTGCAAAAGTCCTCTAATAAAGAAATTAATGAGGTTAGATTGACTCTTGATATACACTCCACAGAAATCTGCCATGCACTTTTGTGTGCTGAAAAAAGGGAAGTTCCACTTACAGAAATACGTCCTGATACCAAAGTTCCCAGATGGTCCGGAAAACTAGTGCTGTCTGAAGCTTGTGAACGTGCTAAATTTTTGGTAAAAATTATGTAGAGATCTCCTATGTCCCCATCAAGGAATAGTCAATGAACTAAGAAGAGTGTCAAAAAAACATTTTGCTAAGGAACTTGCCCTTCATCAATCTAAAATGCAGACACTTTATTCCGAGAAGGTCAGGAATTTACCTGATCTTCTGTGGAAGCTACTATCTCATACTGTCTCCTCCAATTTGCCAGACCTGAATGACATTCCTTTGTCCGAGTGGATATCCTATTTTTCAAATGAATTTTCTGAGTCTGATCCTGTTTTAGAGTCACAATTTTGTGACGAGCTCTACAAATTCATTGATGAATCTCCTGACCTTGATTTTGTTGTTACTTGTGACGCTGTTATAAAAGCCGTTTCCCAACTTAAAAAGAAAACCTCTTATGGGATAGATAAGGTGAGCACTCTACACATCATTAATGGAAGTTATCTATTGGTGCGTCACCTCAGCCTTCTCATGCAAATGATATTTGTTACAGGTATTGTTCCATCCTCGTTCTGCATTGGTGATCTGTCTCCGATTCCCAAAAAGGGAAATCTGAGCTGCAATGTTCCTCTTTCCGTCCCATCACCGTATCTACTACGACATGCAAACTTTTCGAGCTTCTTTTTCTTGATGAGTTAAGACAGAAATGTTACGTTCCTCCATATCAGTTCGGTTTTCAGGCTAATCTTGGCTGTTCTCATGCTCTTACAGCAGTTTTTACTGCCCTCGCCGACGCTGAATCTTCGGGAGAAAGTATGATCCTCGCCGGACATGACGTTAGACGTGCGTTCGATTCCTTAATTCATTCGTCCATGCTTCTTCATATGGCAAGGCGAGGCGTAAATCCATCAGTTGTCCGTGTTCTCAGGGATTTATATAGCAATCTAAAAGTGCGTTTAAAACTTCCATCCCGTTTTTCCCTGCAGTTGGGTCTTCATCCTTCGCTATATAATTGCATTAATTCTCGTGTGAGGCCAAACTCTTCGATTCCCTCGAATATGCTTGTGAATCCTCAGTACCCCATCCTCGTTAAGAAAGGGACTAGACAGTGAGCTATCACTTCCCCAACCCTGTTCCATAATAGTGGCCTGGAAACGCAGGCAAAGTGTCTTCCTTCATGCATTCTTGGGAGAATCGATATGTCTCTTATTTGTTATGCTGATGACATCCTGAATCTCAGCCGTACAATCCAGCGCACTGAGCAGAATTTCAAAATCCTCAAAGATGAATATTCAAAACTCGGTCTGTCTTTTAATCCTGAGAAATCCGAAGTAATCCTTTTCAATGGGCGAAATCCCTCTATTTCTCTTATAAATATGGACGGTTCTCTTGTTAAACCCTCAGACCATATTACATACCTGGGCCTCCCAATTGGCACATCTATAGGCCGCACACGTCGTTTGCTGATTTCTCACGTTGAGCGTAAAATTAGCATTTCTTACGCTGTAATCGTAAAAAGCAAACTACGTTTCAACCGTTATATTCGAGCATCCATTTACAACGCCACAGCCCTTCCTCATATGCTTTACATTGCTCCTTTCTGGAGATTCTTTACAGTTACAGATAAAAAGCACCTACGATCAATCTTCTTCAGATTTGCTAAATATCTTCTACATTTGCCCCCTTGGACAAGAAACCGTAAAATTATTCATTTGTATAAGCTAGCTGACCCTAATATTAGCTGACCCTAATATTAATAAACCTCTGTCCCGTTTTCAAAGTAAGTTTAATCATCCATGGTCAACAATTTGTTCATAATAGTTTTTTTAAATTAATGTAATGCATATAGTCACTGTTCGTATTAATGTAATGAAGAGTTTTCTTTTGCCATGTGTTTGAATTTTCAATGTGTGTTTGTGTCCTTCTTTTTCTTCTTTTTTTTTCTTTTTTGTTTTCTTTAGTGATTACTCCGTCTACTGTACCTTTTGTACCTTTTTTTGACGGGCAATAAATAAATAATAATAATAATAATAATATATATATATATATATATATATATATATATATATATATATATATATATATATATATATATATATATATATATATATATATATATATATATATATATATATATATATATATATACACATTACATTAGACCTTAGATCCGCCTGTGCCTCCTGAGGCACCCAGGGTATATATATGCAGAAGTATATATTTAAATTTCACTGGAGCTTGTGTAGTTTCTGGTATTTGCCAGTGTAAAATGGCTTTTAGGAGTCTATGGTCATCCATATGTAGGACATGGCCCAAATATCTCCACCTTCTGACTCTGATGGTGTTGGTTATTAGAGGTTGTTGTCATTTCATGGATGGACTGGTTTGTCACCTTTTGTGACCAGTGGATGTTTAATATTCTACTAAGACACAAGTTTCTAAAGCCAGGGCTCTTCTCTCTTGTTCTTGATTCAGATGCCATGTTTCTGCTGTGTAGAGTAGTATTGACATAACATTGCTGTTGAAAAGGTGTAGCTTCAGGTGCAGAGAAAATCTCTGAGATCTCCATACTTGATATAGTTGGCTGAAGGTGCCATTTGCCTGTCCTATTCTGGTGAGTATTTTTTTCTCTATCAAGTTGGTGTTCTCAATGATACTTCCCAGATATTTAAACTGGATAACTTGTTCAACATTTTGGTTGCCACATTGAATGGACAGAGGAGAGTCACTAGTTGCCATGCATTTGGTTTTCTCAGCATTCACACGTAGGTCAAGATGGTTTGCCTTTACTGTGACCTTATCAAGTAATTCTTGACGCTGCTTTTTGCTTGACTCAAGCACTGCTAAGTTGTCTGCAAATTCAATATCATTGACCTGGACTTCGGGCCTTAATCTGATGCCGTCTGTCCCTATGTTCCGCAGGATGTAATCAACCATTATTACAAAAAGTAATAGTAATAGAACACGTCCCTGTTTTACTCCTGATAAAATCCAGAAGAAACGACTTCGGCCCTCTGGTGTCTTGACGCAAAATTTGCCATCCTCATACATGACAGTAATAATCATCCCTATCTTTTCAGGGATTCCATGAGAATCTTCCATAGGCTTTTACAATCTATGGAGTCAAAGGCTTTCTCAAAGTCCACAAAGATCATATAAAGCTTTGAACACCACTCCCTGCTTTCTTCAGTAAGACGTCTAAGCGTGAATATAAGGTCTGCACATGAGTGATTTGGGCAGAAGCCATACTGTTTGTCTCAGAGGTGATGCTTAAGTTTTGTTTGGATCCTCTGTAGGATAATATGTGAGAGGATCTTCCCGGGCATTGACTGTAAACTTATACCCCGCCAGTTGCCCGGCTTAGTAGTGCCTCCTTATTTGAATATCCTGATGAGTGTGCTGCGCTTCCAGTCTGATGGTACTTTCGCCGTTGTCCAAATCTGAGTGAAGAGTAAAGACCAAAGGGAGATGCATGATGATATTGATGCCTTTGTCATCTCTGCAGATATGCGGTCCAGTCTGGGAGATTTTCTATTTTTCAGTTTCTTTGCTGCTTCTAGTATCTCACTGGCAGAAGGCAGATCTGTGCTGATATTCAGGAAGAAGATGGGATATCTAGAATTTCAGGGGCTCTTTTGGGGTGGGTCTATTTAGTAAACTTTTGAAATGATTAGCCCATAGCTCATTGACTTCACTCTGTTCTGTCACCTGCACCCCCAATGGATCTCTGACAGGGCTGTCTCTATTTGTTGCTTGTTCCCATATGATGTCATTGGTGATTCTTTAAACAGTTCTTGAGTCTCCTCTTTTTGCTGTTTCTTCTGCCTCCATTGCTCTACAGTCTAGAAAGTTTTGCTTATCAGTACAGGCACTTTTCTTGACAGCTTTGTCAAGATCGACTACTCATTTTGGAAAACAAGACAATCAGGGGCTTGTTGATGGAGGACAGACATTCTCTTTTTTTTCATCTATTAGTTGCCAAGTTTGCTCAGACAGCCACTGGTCTTTAGGGCTACTATGGAAGCCCAGGGTTGATTTAGCTACTTTGTGATAGCTTTCCTTTATGGCTTCCTATACTATTTCACATTCAGCTTCCTCTGGTATGGATAGACCTTCAAATCTAGTGTATAGCTACATTGTAAAAGCCTGTTTTAATGTCTTGTCCTGAAGTTTCTCAGAGTCAAATTCTGGTTTTTGTGACGGTCCTTTTGTTGCATATCTTCTTTAATTTTTGACAGAGTTTGGCTATCATAAGGTTATAGTCTGATCCATCAGCTCCTCTATAAGGCCAAAACATCTTGTAGACTTGATTGCCATTTTCTGCTTATAAGGCAGTGATCAATCTGATTTTTGGTCAATCCATCTGGCAATGTCCAAGAGTACTTGTGCACGTCTCTGTGAGTAACAGAGACCCACCAACTACAAGGTCATTCATTTAGGCGAAATCAATTAGAAACTCCCCATTTTCATTTCTTTGACCCAGATCATGTTGGCCAAGAACTCTTGAGTTGAAAGGATTGGTCATTTCCTACTTTAGTGTTAAAGTCTCCAAGGAAGCAAACAATGTCATGTCTTGGTATATCTTTGGCTATGGCTTTAAGTGATCTATAGAACTTGTCTTTTTCTTCATCAGTGGCTTCATTTGTAGGGGCGTAGCATACAACAACTGACATTTTATCATGTGTTCCCAAAAACCTTGCAGTTAATGTTCTTGGTGATACAGGAGTCCATTTTTAGAGTGACTTGTGGGTCTGCTTTGGCATCATCATGGCAACTCTGGCTTCTTGCTTATCTGCTGGACCATTTTATATGATGGTATGGTCATCATCAAGCTTTTTTATTCCTGAGCCAGTCCACTGCACTTCTGACAATGCTAGTAGATCTAGGTCGTATTCTGTCGTCACTTGTTTGTACTTGCTCTGTTTTGGATGGTTGAGACATTGTTTGTACATTTGAAAAACTAAACTTCAGGTTATTATTTGCTTTCATAAATCATATCCTTGGGTGGGCTGGAGTTGTCATCATTAAGGGGTTCAATCCAAGGCTCAATCTTGATGTTTCAGTTGCTAATTCAGGTTCCCTTGAGGAATGTCATTGAGGTCCTGGGTGTGGGTTGCAGGCCCGCAGTCCAGCCCTTCTCCTTTTTTAGGCTTGGGACTGGCTGCCTGATGCCTAAGGCATTTTGGGAGGTGGAGTTTTTATATATATATATATATATATATATATATATATATATATATATATATATATATATATATATATATATACTTGAATCACATGAATATATATACTGATACTTGAATCACATCAATTTCAAAGTCATAAAAATTCACAGGCAAAAGGAAATGAGCAATAGTTCCTCTACAAAAATTGTTACACCTCCACTTCTCCTACTTTTGTCCCCATCTTTGCAAAAATAGTTATAACCAGGCAGGATATTATTTTTTAGTCTGTAAATTTGTCTCTTGAAGATCACTATATTAAGGCTGTTCCTGGTAATATAATCAGATACATCAATTAGTTTATTTAAAAATTAATTGATGTAGAGTTCCACTGTACTATCTTGAAAGAATTAGAAGCATCACTAGCTGTGTTTTGCTCTGAAGTAATGTAGTACCTGAAATTGTTATGAATGCTAATATCAACCTCTGTTCTTTCAACAAATCTTCTTCTTCTAACAACTCACCACAGCACCAAACCACCTGAGGCCAACACAGCTGCGCATGCTATGCCTCCATCCCAATCTATTCAAAGCATCCCTCTTTACACCCTCCCTGGAGCTTCCCATTTCCCTTAAATCATTGTTTACAACATCCTCTCATCCCAACCGTGGATAACCTGCTTTCTGTTTAGCCTTAGACAGTTGACCAAAAAGGACAGTCTTTAGCAATCTGTCATCCATCATCTGCAAAAGTATCACTCTCAACAAATGGCTGTGAAAAATTAACATACAGGTAATTCTCTCAGATTGGTGGCTTTAAGATATTGAGGTATGTTTCTTCAAGAAATAGAAGTGACTGAAATCAAGTACTTTATCATCTTAGATAGTTTAATATGAGTTTGAGCAGATATGGTAGCAGTAGGTACTACAGATGGTGAAGTGACAATTCACCTTGAGGCTTGGAGTTAATTTTGCTTGATTTTGGGGACTTTTTCTGAAGTGGTGTAATTCAAGTCAGCCAGAAGTTACTTAAAACTTTTCCTGGGGAATATCACTTGTAGAAGATGTTTGCTGAGGTTTAATATTTATACTAGAGGTGCATTTCCTTGATGGGGTCCTAGTAGTTTTGCTTAAAGGGAGACATTATCCTTGAGAATAGTACTGTATGATTTTCCAGCTATTTCAACTAGTAGGATTTCTTTCCAATAATTTTCAAAACTAATAATCTTTCAAGATATTTAACTCTCTGGCTGGGTATCCTGCGATTTCGTTTGCAGCAGTTATTGGTTTAATACCGCGTATTTATTTTTAAAATTTGGTTTAAAAAACGTGTATTTTGTTTATCTGTAAATGGTTAAGTAAAAAAATTTAGTTAATAATATATCATTGAGTCGGTTCGCCCCCTTCATCAATACCTCACTCTTTACGCTAAAGTTTTTTTTAGTACTTTCAAAAAAGCTATTTATTGTAATTAAACGGCCTTTCAGCAGCTACTGGTTTAAAACTGCATATTTATTTTTTTAAATTTGGTTTAAAAAACGTGCATTTTGTTTGTTTCTAAATGGTTAAGTAAATATTTTTAGTTAATAATATATCATGAGTGGGTTTGCCCTCCTTGTCAATGCCTCGCTCTTTACGCTAAAGTTTTTTTTTAGTACTTTCAAAAGAGCTATTTATTATAACTAAACGGCCTTTGTGATTCATGGGTCATCCTTAAAGAATTGGAAAAAATTCGAACTTTAGTGTGAAGAGCGAGGTATTGACAAGGGGGGCGAACCCGCTCATATACATAATAATTTCTATTCGTTTTAAGTTTTAATGTTCCTCCTTACTTTCAGTTGAAAAAAACTTGTCTTTTTTATTTCATCATTATCAGATTCCTCCATCTTATTTCCTAATTAAGGTCTACCAGTATTCTGTAACACAAATCAAATCTTTACAATTCAGAAAAACAAAACACACTGCTTTACATTCCAATAATATTGTAAGTATTTAGACATATAGCAAGACACTGAGAAACAATATCAATCTACCAGCATAAATATACATGTATATCTGGCAATTCCTTGATCAAGCAACTCTTGAATGGTGAAATCACGTGATAGCAATCTATATAAACCTAAATAATTGTAAATAGGTCCGAATCGCGGGGTTGTGTAGAATTAAACTAGCAGCTGCTACACGCGTAAATCACGGGATACCCGGTCAGAGGGTTAAATTAGGTAAAATAAAAATGGGGTCAGAGGGTTAAGGATGCTATTTTTGTCAAATGAGCATGGCCTCGTTTGCAATTGGCACTGTTTGACTGTAGAGTAGCAGGATGGGTTTGTGTTCTTTAATACAGATGTTAATCACAATTTTGCAGACATGCAGTTCTTCAAGGCCAGCTTTGTGCATTTAGTACACTGCTTAGGGTTTTCTTGATTTAATTTAAATGGCTTTGGTTGGCCAAAAGGGGACACTTTCAAAACAGATATTTGAACAGGCAATGTAAACAGGACACGTGCAATCATTATAAGTCATGTTTCATTTGGTTTACCTAGATACTAGGCCTCTAACACTGATAGTTCTTCAACTTTGGATTCATTAGCCAAAAGTTTAATATGAGGGAAATCCAATATTAGGGGAAATCCCTGATATTGGGATTTCAGGGGAAACAGTATAAACCTCATTTTTTTTATGTTGGAGGATCTGTCCATGAAGGAAGTTTTCATGGGGGAAGGGAAATTGCCATGAAGGGGGCGCCGGACTTGCCAGCATTATTTATTGGTTATTGGGAAGTATACAGACATTTTCAGGAAGGATTTTTTTCCTGGAGGGTGGGGCTGGAGGAGGGGGTTACTCGGGAGAATCTTTCCGTGAAGGATGTTTCCTTGGGGTAAGGGACATTTCTATGAAGGGGGTGCCGGATTTCCCAGCATTGTTTAAAAAGCAATAAGAAATTAAATTAAAAAAGACAAGTTTTTTCAACTGAAAATAAGAAGCAACATTAAAACTTAAAACGAACAGAAATTATAACGTATATGAGGGGGTTCTCCCCCAAGTCAATACCTCGCTCTTTACGCTACAGTTTTTTTTAGTGCTTTCAAAAGGGCTATCTATTCTGATTAAACGGCCTTTTGTGATTCAGGGGTTTGTGAATTAATTTTTTTTTAACTTTTAACTTAAAGAGCTTGTTATTGACCAAGGGGAGAACCCCCTAATATACGTAATAACATATACGTAATAAAAAAACAATAAAAAAAAAGTGATACGGCTCAATAGTAATCGAAAATTTTAAAAACGGAATTTTGATGTCAATTAATGTATCAAAAGACTGTGTTTATAATGTTGATTCTAAATATATAAATTTTATTAAGTTTAGTATTACTCATCAAAGGCTACGAGCCTGAGAAAATTTACCTGATTTTTTAAAGAGGGGGAAACATCCCCTACAAGTGAAAGAATTTTAATGAAAATCACACCGTCAGATTCAGCGTATCAGAAAACCCTCTTACATAGGTTTCAAGCTCATATCTGCAAAAATCTGCAACTTTGTATTTTCTGCCAGAAGAAAAATATACGAATATAGAAGTTAGTTAAGTAAGTTAATTTGTAAATTACGTCATAACGAAATTTAGAGACATACATTTAACAAAAGAAAAGTAAAATTTTTACGCAAATTTTGTTTGCGCAAACTTATTCAATCACGTGGAGTCCAAATAAAACCTGCATTAACTAAAAAACGATCAGAAATTAAATAAAAAAAACAAGTTTTTTAAACTGAAAGTAAGGAGCGACATTAAAACTTAAAACGAACAGAAATTATTCCGTATATGAAAGGGGCTGTCCCCTTCTCATCGCTTCGCTCTTTACGCTAAAGTTTGACTCTGTCTCACAACTTTATTTTTTAAAAGAATAAAAAACTTTAGCGTAAAGAGCGAAGCGTTGAGGAGGGGACAGCCCCTTTCATATACGGAATAATTTCTGTTCGTTTTAAGTTTTAATGTCGCTCCTTACTTTCAGTTTAAAAAACTTGTTTTTTTATTTAATTCATATAAGGGACCAAGGATTTACTGTCGAACTCCTGCCTCCACTCCTTTCCTGTTTTGAAGGTTTGAAAGAGTATAACAATAAACTTAGAAAATAAGATTTTATGAAAAATGTCCTGAACCCTTACTTGGCTTTTCAAAAAAAGATTCAGCATATTCATGGCAAACACTCAAACAACAAAATCTACTAGGTTGGTTTAGTATTAAACTTCTTAAAATTTCCATAGTTAATGAAAATGTTCAGTTTTGCTGAATTGAATTTTCTAAAATTGAAAAAAAGCCAGCATAAGAAACACTAAAATTATGGTTAACGTTGTTGTAATTTTTAGCTCAAAATTTAGCTAGAATATGACCGTAAATAACAGTTTGTGGTAACGAACTGAAGTAAAGAGCAACTCAGTCCAATAGTAACCGAAACTCTAATGAACGGAATTTTGATAAAAATAGATACATCAAAAGAATTGGCTTTTTATCTTGATTTTAAATATATAAAATTCATTATGTTTAATGTTACCCATCAAATGCTACGAGTCTGAAAATAATTGTGTGATTTTTAAAAAGGGGAAAACACACCCAAAAGTCAAGGAGCCTTAATGAAAACTGCAACATCAAATCCATCATATCAGAGAATTTCACTCCAGAGGTTTCAATCCCCCATCTGCAGAAATGTTTGCCATAAAAAATAAATCATAGATGTATTTTTATTTATTTGTTTTTTTGTTTTGTTTTTCGCCAGGGTGGTTGTACTGAATCGATAGCCCTGCACTAGGGTGACCGCAAAAAATGTCAGAATTTTCGATGCTGCAAAAAATCGTTTGTCTTAACCCCACAAAACGATTCCCCTTTCCAGATATCGAGATGGCCGAAAGTTGAGCTCGATTAAGCGACGTTAACCCGTGCTGCTCGTCGCTCAAAGTTCGAGAAAATCCAAATTTTTGGACAAAAAGCTGACGAATGGAGCCATAACTCCAGAATGGTAAATAATAAAACCACGCTTAATATCTCAAAAGAAAGCCAATGTTGTTCGTGAAACTTAGTATTCTATACATAATTGCTGTCATTTTAAGGAAAACAGAGTTACAACAGTCTTAAGTCCCAATAATGCAACCTGGTACCTTTAGGAGCCACTTTTGGGTATTCTAAGAATTTTATGGGTTTTTTCATAATATGTCTCGGAATTAACATTTTTTTCTTTAATTGAAAAATATTTTGAAACTCAGTTTTCAAACATAATGAGCCTTTTGTTCAAATTTAATCTTTTATTCTTTGGGGATTACCTGACTAGTTTATCAAAGAAAGTTCCATTTGACAGGTAAAAAGGACAAGGAAACAGCATAAATATTGAACCTGGTAGACAGCATATACCAGGAAATTGGGATATTGGAGGAAATGAACGTCCCTTACGAAGCTCGAGAACATCCAGGACCATCTGAAAGCAAGAGGATGAGAGTTTCATTTGTAAGGGGTTTTAAAGACATTTTAAACATGAAATTGTCCATTTTGTTAGATTGATGTAAGGCATGGGCGTAGGCAGGATTAGGCAGCATATTGTCTAGGGGGCAGTCGATAGTGTGATGGAGTTTTATCAACTGCTTTTTCCAAACCATCTGATTTTTCAGCCATATCTAATGTAAATTTGAAGGTCAAGGAGGGCAGCTGCCCCCCTGCCTCCCCCCTCTCCCTACGCCCATGATGTAAGGTATCTGACAGAAATTTTAACGAGAATTTTAATAGCTACTCTAGAAGCACTAAATTTTAACCCTCTTAAGAACAAAGTCTCGAAAACTTCATTATACTATAGAAGGCAAATGTTCAGAGAACTATATACTAATTTTTTTTTGATAAAGTAAATATTCCTGAAAAAGAGCCCCTGGTTGTCCATTTGGACGGTAAACTTTTACCAGGTGTTTTAAAAAATGAACAATGTGAGCGAATAGCTATTGCAATTTTATATGGCGAAAAGGAAGAGTTGTTGGGAGTTCCTGTAACAGAAAACAGCTCTGGAGAGGAGCAAGCCATAGCCGTATATGAATGCCTACATGAATGGGGTCTTTCCAACACCGTCAAGGTAATGTGCTTCGACACTTTAGCATCCAACACGGGAAGACTCAAAGGAGCATGCGTCATATTGGAGCAAATGTTAGGAAGAGAGTTGTTTTACCTAGCTTGCCGTCATCATATTTTGGAAATTCTGTTAAGAGGTGCATTTGACACAAAAATAGGATCAACCACTGGACCTCATCCAGACATTTTTAAGAGATTCCTCACTGCATGGCCCAAGGTAGACAGCGGGAAATACAACACAGGTATCAGTGACAGTCTAGTACAAAAGCAGCAAACTCCAGAAGTAATTGCAAATGTTGCTGCTGAATTTGAAACCAAATTAACTCCAATAGCTCCAGAGCCAACTCCAATAGCTCTTTATAGTCATCCCTGGGGTATTTATTGAATCTTCATACAGCAATGTTGTGGTTTTTAGAACTCCAAGAGCCGTTCATAACGCTTGGTTACTATTTACTGATTTAGAATGTTCATTTTTCGCCGTCAATTCAAGGTGTCTGAACAAGAAGAAACTTCTGCGCGTGCCATATCTGTTTTTTTATTTAAAATTTAGTGTAAAGCTTTGTTCAATGCTCCAAAAGCTCATGTTGCACCAAACCAAGATTTAGGCATGTTGCATAGCCTGCCAGACTATAAAGAATATGACAGCGACATTGTAGAAATAGCCCTGACCAAATTTTTGAACCATTTGTGGTATTTGAATACAGAGTTGGCGGAGTTATCTTTTTTCGATCCCTCCATTACAGACGATGAAAAGTTGTTAATGGCTAATAAATTGCACGGTAGCACCGACGAAACATCAGAGCACACTAGGGTTGTAAATCCAAAAGTCAGTAAAGAAAAATTAAAACAGGTAGTTGATGGAGGATTGGAAAATTTACTAACCAAAGGAATCTTTACATTCTTTGACCGATTTAATATAAAAACAGATTTCCTAAGACAACATCCAAACACCTGGCCTCATAATAATGGCTTCCAAGAAGGATTGAAAATTGTCAAAAAATTAAAAGTAGTTAATGACTTGGCTGAGCGTGGAAGTTTAATTAATAAATGACTTTAACAACCTTCTGCCAAAAGATTAAGGCCAAAAGGAATATGTCCTCCAAGTTGTAAGCAAATGCCGAGTTTTGACGTTTTGACGTTTCAATAACTACTTTAACAAAAGCTCTAGAATAGATTAAATAACAATGTAAAATTATCAACTCATGATTGTACTACGTCTGTATCATTTTTGGGTCGGTTTTGTATGTATTATATACCTGACTTTATATTTAAAAATAAAAATGTCATTAGACTTGTCAGTATTACGCTTTCTATTATATTTCTACTTTAAACTAAAAAATTTAGAAAAAAAAGCAAAATTTATCACTTAATAACAAAATACATAAAGTGCGCTCCTAGTGCTACCAGGTCACGTTTTTAGGGCTAAATACTGTTGCAACTCGGTTTGACTTAAAATAACAACAATTATGTATAGAATATGAATTTTGAAGAACAATATTGGCTTTCTTTTGAGATATTAATTAAAAAAAACTTTTTCCACAAAATAAGTTTTTCAATGAAAAGTAAAGAATTCCATTAAACAAAAAATGAGCAAAAATAAAATCAAATAATCTATCAAGCGTGAAACTACCACAAAGCAGAATCGACAAATAAATGAAACCCAAAACGAACAGAAATTACAATAAATAACCGAATCAAGCTCAAAACAAGCCGAAATTAACATAAGTTGGGCTCAAAACCCCTATGCCTTCCCAAGGCCAGAACATAATTTGCACTAATTTGCACAATATATGAATGTTTTTTACTTTTATAACTTTAATAAATCAAATAATATTAACATTTTGATTACTAAATATCAGTATATGCAAATTAAACTGACAATGCACATTCATTTGTATCTTTTTCAGTAAAGTGCAAATCATGTTCTGGCCTTGGTAAGGCATAGGGGTTGTGAACCCAACTTCTGTTAATTTCTGCTCGTATACCTTCTCTTGTTGACCTGAAATGGAAAACTTGATACAATTTGCAAAAAAATCTGTTTACTTTCTTTGATAGCTTGGATACACTTACGCTATTTTGATTTGGTTAAATTTTTAGAGCAGAAGTAGCACCGAAAGTTTGAAAGTAATACCCTCAGTCGTTCCTGGACTACTGCTGAGATACCTTATTGGGAATTAGTATTGACAGAGTGCATTAGGGTTTAATTTCAAGGCAACGTTTATTTTTTAAACATAATGGCGAATGAGGGGGTGGGCGTGGGAGAAAGATAAATTGCCCTACAATTACTTTCGACTATTAAAAACGGCATCAACCCTTTCTATTTTCAGTCGAATGAGCCCTTTTTGAAGTTCCCACAGCCACTCCTTCGAAACGAAGTGCACTGGTCTAAACGACAACAACAACAAAAAAATAATACATTATACCCACATCAATCTTTACTATAAAATGTCAAGCTTTCCAATGACTTTCGACTATTAAAAAGGGCACTAGGCCTTTAGATTTCCAATCGAATGAGCCCTTTGACAGTTTCTATGACAACGCTTTCTATAAACACCTTATATGCCCCCTGGGTATAAATTACAACCCTTACCGTAAGGGCTATGAGGGTGGTTGTCATCCTCCAAGACCCAATTTCCAGAACTTTCAACTACGTTAAACAAAATGGCCATCTCAAAATTTTGATTGGAAGTGTCTGGGGAAAATGTGCGCATGAGATGGGTGTTAGTCGCTCTCCAATCACTTTCAACTATTAAAAAAGGTACTAGCCCTTTCAATTTCCAATCAAATGAGCCTTTTTTGAAGTTTCTACGACAACTATTTCAACAAAATCCTTATATGCTCCCAGGGCAGAATTTACAACCCTTTCCCTGAGGGCTGGGGGGGGGGGATTGTCATCCTCAAAGACATAATTTCCAGAATCTTCTACTACGTTGAACAAAATGGCTATCTGAAAATTTTGATTTGATGTGTTTGGGGGAAAGATGGGCGTGAAAGGGGGGTTAGTTACCCTCCAATCACTTTCAACAATTAAAAAGGGCACTAGCCCTCTGAATTTCTAATTGAATGAGCTCCTTTTGAAGTTTTTACGACAACTCTATCTATAAAAACCTTATATGCCCCCATGGCATAACTTACAACCTTTGCCCTGGGGGCTATGGGGGGTTTGTCATTATTAAATACATAATTTCCAGAACTTTCAACTTCGTTGAACAAAATGGCTATCTCTAAACTTTGATTGAATGTATTTGGGCAAATAGTGGGCGTGAGAGGGGGGTTAATTACTCTCCACTCACTTTCGACTATTAAAAAGGGCAATTTCACAATTTCGAATCAAATGAGCCCTTTTTGAAATTTCTACAACAACTTTCTATATAAACGTTATATGCCCCCAGAATAACTTACAACCCTTGCACTGAAGGCTCTGAGGGGGTTAGCATCCTAAAAGACCTAATTTCCAGAACTTTCGACTACGTTGAACAAAATGAATATCACAAAACGTTGATTGGCTTTATTTGGGAAAATGGTGGGCGTGAGACGGGGTAAGTTGCCCTTCAATCACTTTCGACTATTAAAAGGACACTAGCCCTTTCGATTTCCAATTGAATGACTCCTTTTTGAAGTTCTACAACATCTCTTTCTATAATAATCTTATATGCCCCCAGGGCATAACTTACGACCCTTGCCCTGAGAGCTGTGGAGGTGGAGGAGTTGTCATCCTTAAAGACCTAATTTCCAAAACTTTTAACTACGTTGAATAAATTGGCTATATAAAAATTTTTCTTGGATGTGTTTGGGGAAAAGGTAGGCGTGAGAGGAGGGTTAGTTGTCCTCAAATGACTCTCGAGACTATTAAAAAGGGCACTATCCCTTTGAATTTCCAATCCAATGAGCCCTTTTTCAAGTTTCTACGACAAAGATTTCAATAAAAACTTGTATGCCCCGAGGGCATATCATATAACCCTTGCCCTGAAGACTGCGGGGGGAGGGTTCTAATCAAAGGTATAATTTCCTAAACTTTAAACTGCTTGGAACAAAATGGTTATCTCAAGATTTCGATTGGATGTTTTTGGGGAAATGGTGGGCGTGGGGGGTGTTAGTTGCCTTCCATTCACTTTCGACTATTAAAAAGGGTACTAGCCATTTCAATTTCCAATCGAATGAGCCATTTTTGAAGTTTCTACGACAACACGTTCTATAAAAATCTTATTCCCCCCAGGGCATAAATTACAACCCGTGCCCTGAGGGCTGTGGGGGGGAGGGGGTTGTCAACATAAAAGATCTAATATCCAGAGCTTTCAACTACGTTGACCAAAATGGATATATCAAAATTTTTTTTGGATGTGTTTGGGGAAAAGGTGGGCGTGAGAGGGGGGTTAGTTGTCCTCCAATCCCTTTCGAGTATCAAGAAGGGCACTAGCCCTTTGAATTTCCAATCGAATGAGCCTTTTTTGAAGTTTCTACGACATCGCTTTCTGTAAAAAACCTTATATGCCCCCAAGGCATAACTTACAACCCTTGCCCTGAGGGTTCTGGGGAAGTTTCCTCCCCAAAAATATATTTTCTATCTGGAAATAAACTACGATGAACAAAATGTCTATCTAAAAATTTTGATTGGATGTGTTTGGGGAAATGGTGTGCGTGAGTGGGGGGTTAGTGCCCTACAATCCCATTCAACTATTAGAAAGGGCACCAGATCTTTGAGTTTCAAATCGAATGGGCCCTTTTTCAAGTTTCTACAACAACTCATTCAATAAAAACCTTACTTGCCCCCAGGGCCTAACTGATGACACTTGCCCTGAATGCTTTGGGTAAATTGTTCTACTTAAAGTTATAATTTGCCGACCTTTAAACTGCGTCGAACAAAATGGCAATCTAAAAATTGTGATTAGATATGTTTGGGGAAATGGTGGGCGTGGAAGGGGTGTTAGTTATCTTCCAATCACTTTCGACTATTAAAAAGGGCACTAGCCCTTTCAATTTCCAATTGAATGAGCCCTTTTTTAAGTTTCTACGACAACGCTTTCTATGAAAAAAAACCTTATAAGCCCCCAGAGCATAACATACAACCCTTGCCCTGGGGGCTGTGGGGGGGGGGGGGTTGTCACCCCCAAAGCCCTAATTTCCAGAACTTTCAACTACGTTGAGAAAATGGCTATCTTAACATTTTGATTGGATGTGTTTGGGGAAAAGGTAGGCGTGGGAGGGGGTTGGTTGCCCTCCAATCACTGTCGATTGTTAAAAAGGGCACTAACCCTTTGAATTTCCAATCGAATGAGCCTTTTTGGACTTTCTACGACAACGCTTTCTATAAAGATCTTATATGATTTTTAAACGGCACTAGTTTAATCACTTTCGACTATTAGAAAGGGCACTAGCCCCTTGCATTTCAAATCGAATGAGCCTTTTTCAAGTTTCTACGACATAGATTTCAACAAAAACCATATATGCCCCAAGGGTATAACTCGTAACCCTTGTCCTGAAGACTTTGTTAGGAGTGTCCTGCTCAGAGGTATAATTTTCTGAACTTTAAACTGCGTGGAATAGAATGGCTGTCTCAAAATTTTTATTGGATGTGTTTGGGGAAATGGTGGGTGTTGAAGGGTGTTAGTTGCCTTCTAATCACTTTCGACTATTAAAAAGGGCACTAGCCATTTCAATTTCCAAACGACTGAGCCTTTTTTAAAGTTACTACGACAACGCTTTGTATAAAAACCTTCCATGCCCCTAGGGCCTAACTGACAACCTTAGCCCTGAAGGCTGTGGGGGGAGGGGGTTGTCATCCTCAAAGACCTAATTTCCAGAACTTAAAACTACGTTGAATAAAATGGCTATCTCAAAATTTTGATTGGATGTGAGTGGGGTAAAGGTGGGCGTGAGAGGGTGGTTAGTTGCCCTCCAATCACTTTCGACTATTAAAAAGGGCGCTAGCGCTTTGAATTTCCAATCGAATGAGCCTTTTTTGAAGTTTCTACGACAATACCTTCTATAAAAAAACTTTATATGTCCCCAGGGTATAACTTACAACACTTGCCCTGAGGACTGTGGGGGAGTGTCCTCCTCAAAAACATCATTTCTATCTGGAAATCAGCTACGCTGAACAAAATGGCTATCTCAAAATTTTGATTGGATGTGTTTCGGGAAGTGGTGTTAGTCGCCTAACCAATCACTTTCGTCTATTAAAAAGGCAACAAGCCACTCCAATTTCCAATTGAAATGAGCCCTTTTCGAAGTTTCTACGACAACTTTTTGATACGAAGTGCCCTGCTCTAAAGGAAAAAAAATAATAAATAATACATTGTGCCAAATCGTTCCTATATGCCCCCAGGGCATAACTTAAAACCCTTGTCCTGAGGGTTGTGGGGGAGTGTCCTCCTCAAAAATACATGTTCTTTTTGGAAATCACCTACGCTGAACAAAATGGCTATCTCAAAATTTTGATTGGATGTGTTGGGGGGAATGAAGGGCGTGGGGGGGGCTAGGTGCCCTCCAATCACTTTCGACTATTAAAAAGGGCGCTAGCCACTCTTGTGTCCAATCTAATGAGCCCTTTTCGAAGTTTCTACGACAACTTCTTCGATACGAAGTGCCCTGGTATGGAAAAAAAATAAATAAATAAATAACACAAATTGCCAACATCGTTCTTTACTTAGACAGCGCGATTGCGCTGCCTATGATTTAAGCGGGTTTTTATTATTAACCGGTCTGGAGTTATGGCTTGATATGTCAGCTTTTTGGTCAAAAATTTGAATTTTCTTAAACTTTGAGCGACGAACGGCACGGGTTAACGTCATTTAGTCAAACCCAAATTTCGGCTATCTCAATATCTGGAAAGGGAAATCGTTTTGTGGGGTTGAGACAAACAAAAATTCCGAAATTTGTTTCCCCCTCTATGAGATCCGGTCACCCTACATTATCGGGAGAAGGCTCATTCCATTTGAAATTAAAAATTTTATTGCCCTTTTGAAGTGACTAAAAAGATTCGAGGGCAATCAGCCCCCTTCCCACGCCCCTTTTTTCCCCAAATTCATCTGGTTAAAATTTTCAGATTGCTATTTTGTTCAGCATAGTTGACAGGTAGCCATGCCTTTGGGGATGATCTTATCTCTTATCTAGTATTTATTATTGGGAAGTAAGCAGTTTTTGGGGAGGGGGTATTTTCCATGGGGAAGGAATTTCTGAAGATGCACTTTCCATGGGAAATTTTACTCGACAGAATTCGCCAGAGTTCCTATACAAAATAATTTAATTTTTCTTACCTTCTCTTTGCCAAGTTCTCCATGGGGGAATATTCTGCGGGATAAATTATTAATGGGGAAGTTTTCTGCGGGAAAGACTTTCTATTGTCACAGAGGGGAATTTCCAGGAAAAAAATTTCTATGGGGAGATTTCCTTCAAGATTTTAGAACTTAAATAATAAAAAACAACTCTTTTTAAAAAATGAAAGTAGCCTAAGGAGAAATTTCCGGGTGGAATTGTCTGCAAGATATTTTCTGAAGGAAATTTTCAGTGAAGATGGAATTGTCTGGACGGAGGGGGATTTTACGCAAAAGGAACTTTGCATGGAGGGGGAATGCCCTCTCCTCAATACCTTCCTCTTTTCAAACAGTTCGTGGTAACGAACATAATTTTTTTTTTTTTAGCACTTCAAAAGAGCTATCTATTCTAATTAAACGGACTTTGTTATTCATGGATTTGTGATTCGAACAAAATTTGAACTTTAGCGTAAAGAGGGAGGTAGTGACTAGGGGGCGAACCTCCTCACATACGTAATAATTTCTGTTCGTTTTAAGTTTTAATGTTGCTCTTTACTTTCAATTAGAGTAAGAAGCTCTTTTAAAGTACAAAAAGATTTTAGCTTGAAGATTGTGGAATTGAGGAAGGGACAGCCTCCTCATATACGGAGTGATTTCTGTTCGTTTCAAGTTTTAATGTTACTCCTTACTTTCAGTTGAAAAAACTTGTTTTTTTTTAAATTAATACTTTGAAAAGGACCATGTCTAATGTCTGTCCAGACTTTAAGATGGTATTGTTTTCAGTAATTTTTTCGAAGATACTTCTATTAAAACAGAATTTAACAGTTTTTTATTTGTTTATTTTTAATGTTTGGACTCAGTTTGTCAATTGAGTGCATTAAGAACAGTGTTGTAGGAGATATAGAATGAACGCCTAAACTTTTTTTTGAATTCTGGTGTATACTTTTAAGTATTTTCAGCAATATCACATTAAGTTCAACTAATGTCCCAAGATTGGTTTCGAAAATCCGCCAAAGACTGCCCACCCTCCTCCCCATAGACAATTCTTCTGATCCCACCTATAGTAGTCAGATGTGTATGTTTGTGTGAAAGCATGTATATTTTTACTTCAATTACATGTTGTTCTGGTAATGTGAACACTCATGATCTTTTCTGTGATTTCATCCAGCATTTCTTATACTATTCATAATATTCTCTTTTTTGTTTTTTACCTACCCCCCCCCCCTTCCCATTTGCCTCCCAGAAAAAAAAGCAACAAATTCTGAGGGTATACTGATTGAAAGGATTGATGCCGTCATTAGTGAAAAACAGTAGAGAGGACCCTATAACTCGTGACATGACCACGTGGTTTATGGTTTTCTCAGTGAGAATGAAAAAACAGATGAAATTCTCACTTGAAAAACCATGAATTTTTCAAATTCTCACTTGAAAAACCATGAATTTTCAATTTCACTCAGGTCAAAACAAGTCGGGTGAACGATTGATTGATTTTTATTTGTTTTTACATTTGTTACTTTGAAAATTAATTTATTTTATAGTTATAAATTTACAAATTCTAGTTTTTAAAAGTTATAATTTTAAAAACAGTAACTTTCTCACTTGTAAAACAATAAACCACGTGGTCCTGTCACGAGTTTCTCACTTGGAAAACCATAAACCACGTGGTGCTGTCACGAGTCAGAACACCTGTGCTGTCGACCTCAATTCACATATCGTGAATCAATAATTCCCCTTAGAAACAACAAATTAATTTCACTTTCATGACAGATCAATCAATCAATGACATCATCTATCAGACTTTAAATTTCCCTTTCTTGACAGATCAATCAATCAATGACATCATCTGTCAGACTTTAAAAATTTTCGCTTAGAAACATTTCTCCAGGAATAGATCCAAAATCATTAATGTCTTTGCCACGGGAACAGTTCTACTGGTCGAACTCCAATGGATATTAATAACCCAAGGCCATGGAAACAATTAGGCAAGAAACATCTTAACGATGAATTGTGTTAGCGCGCGAAAAGGTTTCCATATAATTTGAAATGCATTGACGCAGAGATGCCAATAACAAAGGAACACGCTGAATTTGCGTTTAGGGATTATTTGGGCGAAACCGTTTTAGACAGGTTATGGAACTATTTCGGTGAAACAGATAGAGACATTTTAAAAGAAGATTTTTGAATAGATTTTGGAGGAGGTTTTGAGTGTGGTCGTTATAATACACAAGTTTCAATTGAACAGTGTTGTGAGGTCCTCTACCCCAACCCCACAGGGTTCCAATCCTCCTACCCCCAACCCGAAGGAAGCCCCCGGTCCTCAAAGCCCCCCAAACTCCCAACGGTTCCGATCCCCCTACCACATCCCCGAAGGAAGCCACCGGTCCTCAAAGGTTCTCTGGGCTTCCAAAGGACCCCCCCCGGACCCCCAAAGACCCTCACCCAGTCCCCAAAGGTCCCCAGGCACCCAAAGGG